>NW_028261381.1:41681901-41981901 GCF_051295495.1 Thamnophis sirtalis | reverse complement strand
CACAATCCACAGAAGCGGTATGCTCGGGAGCGGCTGCTCGTCAGCTGTGGAGTCTGGAACATGCCCGAGGGTGGCCGATCATCAGGACCATGCCGACAAGCAAAGTGAGAGCCTGCAGAAGCTGACAAGAGAAGCGCTTCTTTTCTGGTGGAGTGGGGACATCTGGGCTCTGCAATTTCCCACAGCCCCCGCCATGCTTGGGGGTGTTTTGGGGGGTTGCAGCCATTCCTCCTCCCCCTTGTCCCGAAATAGGATCGGATGAACTTTCCTCCCTCCCTGCTTGCACAATTCAGCACCTCCTACTGTATTTTTTCATATCTCTCACCCTTTCCTTCCCGTTGTTCTCTCTCCCCCACATTCACCCGCTGGATTTATAAACATAGGCATGGCCTCTAGGCTGCAAAGTTGATTGCTTCAATTCCTTCTAGGAAACTTATGGCTTTTCTCCAGCAGTCTATTTTTGGGAGTTTTTTTTCCTTTCTTCCCCCACTTCCCTCACATCCCAAAATGTGTTGCCACTGCTTCAGTGGGCATGGCTTGGGGGTGCTTGGGGGGGTCATGTTCTTGGAGGATGCTTGGGGGGGTCATGTGACTGAGTGTGTGTGTGTGTGTGTGTGTGTGTGTGTGTGTGTGTGTCTGAGAGAGAGATATGTCAAGTTGGCCATGCCCACTCAGTCACATGCCCCCTACCTAGCCACGCCCACAGAACTGGTAGTAATTTTTTTTGAAACCCATCCCTGACTTAGACCAGGGGTGTCAAACTGGCAGCCCACAGGCTGGATGCATCATGTGCAGGCCACGCCCATCCCAGCTCTGGAAAGGCAAAAAACGTCATAATACATCACATGATGCAAAATTGAAAAGATTTTTTGAAAGTAAGCTGACTTAGATTTCATAAGATTTAAATTTACCCTTGTTCACAACATGCCTGCAATAACAATTATAGAAAAGAAGAAAGTCTGGTTCATTGATGTTGCTATAATGGATAGTGTCAGGATTGAGAAAAAGTGATTGGAAAAAATTGTAATGTATTAGGACTTGCAGATGAAAACTGAACACTTATGGAAAAAGAAATCTACTATTATACCGTGGGGCCAAATATCCATCTGGTTCCGTTCCATGCTGGGAGAAAGACACTGGAAATATGGAGGCTGGTTGGAAAGATGGTTTATTGATGAAGTAGAATCACAAGGGTTTGTGCTTCTGGGCAGCTGACCAAATGGAATTGAGAGTGGGTGGCTTTTTTACTTTCTTTTGGGCTTTGTATTTGAGCTATCTGTTCCTGTGCAAGAACATGTATTCTATTGGCTTTTGTCAGATTCCTATGGGAATCATGTAGGGGTTATGTAGGGGTCATAGCTGGCTCTATAGGCAAAAGAGGAAATGCAAATCCTAGGTGCTTGTCTGAGCTAATCTGGTCAGCCTTTGAAGTTTGGACTGCTCTGAGATGATGCAATGAAGGGGCTTGTGTTGTGAAAGTGTGTTGGGCAGTTCTTGTTGTGGTTTAATGGCTTTCATCCTTTTTTGGATCTTGAGTGAGGGGCTAATCCTACCATTCTACCCTTGTTCAGACTTTGCTGCAGGGAGTTTCAAAATATCCTATCTTGAATGGATTACCAAATCTGCATTTCTAAAAGTTACCTCCTCAGTTTCTGTTTGGGGGCAAGGAGACTGGGGCTGCTTCCTGCCTCTAAAAAGAACCACATTTCTCATTTAGGGAAATATAGTATTCTTCCTTTTTAATATTCCTCAAAATATTTCATTCTCCGGGGGGTGGGTGGGTGTAACTTTCTACATTACAAATAAATATCTAAAGGTCTTGGAAACTTTGAATGAATCGGACCTTAACATCCTAATTTTACAAAAAGATACCCTGCTTGGGACTGCCTATATCCATAGATGCTATCATAATAATCCTTAGATCCTTGGTTAGATTTGAATTATTAAGTTTTCACCAATCTTTGTGAATTTAATGGTAGATTGAACACACAACAACATATTCTGCTTCTTTATTTTCAGAAAATTTCAACTAAACAATATGAAGGCATGCGTACTGAGTATTTCTCCTCACCTGTTTGTTTTCCAGTGCCTGATAATTTTAACAATAACTAGTAAAAAAATAGCTTTACACTGCCATCTACTGGTACATTTTCATATCAAAATTTGTGTGATGGTATATATATAATATGAATTAGAAGTTTGAAAACTTGGCAACACAGTATATTATTGTTCATGCATGACAAAGAAAAAACAAAGACACTGTTTTGAATTAAAATGATGACTGTAAGAAAAAGATATGTTATTTTTCTCAGTATGGTATATATAATGAAGATAAAATTACAGAAAACATCATCCAAATTTTATAGTAAAACCAAAAAATGTTTAAAAATAATATAAAAATCATATGTTTAAATATATAATTCATATGAAGGCTGATAATGTTTATCTGTTTACCAGGCAATAAGAATCATTTAGCTGAAGCAGAATTTGCAAGTTAAAAATATATCACATTGCATTGTAAAAACTAAGTAATGGTAGCTTTTGGTTTATTAACTCCAGTCTAAACTTAGGATGGGATTTTAATATTATTTTGCTTCTTCCTTTAACAGGTGGTCTGACCTTATCCCAGATTAGTGCGAGTATATATGTTATGGTTTCCCATACTTTTAATTCTGAAGTAGTTTTGCCTGAAAATCACTGTAAATTCATTTCAGCTTTTCAATTCAGACTTTATTAGTCACATACCAGCACAAAAAATTAAACTTTAAAACAAAACAAAACAGAACAAAACAAGATCTAATAATATCTTTCACTATGATCTTTCACTGATGATCATGAAATCATCAGTGACTATGGTCTGCCTAATTTTACAGACAGTGTAACAAAACATAGCTACGTTAAGAAAAACTGAATCGTGATTCAACAAAAGTAGTTGTACATAAAAGAGATCAGAGTTTCTAGAATATTTGATCAGGTAAAGTGTTATGAGTTTGTGAAATCACTGTAAAAGTGACCGTTGCTATACTAGCTTTCTAAGAAAAGGAATGCTGATAGAAGAAATACATATTTGTCCATTTCTAGCCCCATATGTCGAACTCTGTGAGTAAATTCCCACCTAGACATGTAGTTGTGTAGAGAGTTTCCTTATTAACAGTTCAAGCCAGATGCTCTGTGGCTGTGCCCATTGAAACCATGCTGGTAGAAGTGTTCTGAAGTAGGTGTTTCCCCCTGATATTTCTGGGAGCAGAACTTGCAAGGAGCTTTTGAAGACAGCTGCCTGAAAAAGGTAGTATATAGAACACATGTGTGCACAGATGCATGCAACACAGCATGCAGAGGCAACTAGATATGCAATGTTTGCCCCAATTTGAAACATTGATTTTTCACTCCTAATTGATTAGGATACCCTTATATCATACACCTGCTGGTGGTTTACAATAATTTTCACAGCTCTGCCTCTACTCTGCGGTTATGAGATATTAGAAGAAGGGTTTTAGTGATGATAATCCTGTTCACTTGCTTTCTTTATAGGTTATAGGAATATAAGGTCAGATTATTCTTAAATAATTTGTAAAAGATCCCTTCTCTTTTTAATTATCTAAAAGTGGGTGGTGATCTATTACTGCAATTTAAAATGAAAAGGCTGCAACTTAGAGCCAAGGTGGCGCAGTGGTTAAATGCAGCACTGCAGGCTACTGCTAGATCAGCAGGTCAGCGGTTCAAATCTCACTGGCTCAGGGTTGACTCAGCCTTCCATCCTTCCGAGGTGGGTAAAATGAGGACCCAGATTGTTGTTGGGGGCAATATGCTGACTCTCTGTAAACCGCTTAGAGAGGCCTGAAAGGCCTATGAAGCGGTATATAAGTCTACTGCTAAGTCTACTGCTATTGCTTAGAAATATTTGCAATATATATAAATAAAAGAAACTCTTTGTGGAGAAGAAGAAAAAAGCAAAACTGATCATATTTGATCTCTCTTCCTTCCTCTCTCTTCCTCTCTTCAATCATTTAACAACTTTTGCTCTTGTAAAATGTTGATAGACAGAATTACTTTATAACTATGTAAAATAGTGAATGGCAGGTTCACTATAGAGCATAGGGAAGATGCTCTATAACAAAATAGTGAGAAAGAAGAAATGGAAGGAAAAATTGGACTTGAGGTATTCCTGAAAACTAAACATTTAAAGCATAAAATAAGGCTTGCTATCATCATCATAATTATAAACCCATTTTAGCTAAAATGGAACTCTATTTTCTCTTTAAATACACCTCAAGATTCCATTATGACTTAAAAAAAACCTATTCCACTTTCTGTAAAATATGGTCAGGCATTGCAGCATGCATTTGAATTCCATTTGAAAATTTTGGGAAATTATTTTCAGTTTGCTTAAGGATAAAATCATGGATTTGCTCTGTTATTTCATGGTCATGATTTAGATTCTGTAATTAGTTGCTTAAAACCTGTACTGCCAGAAGAAAATGTGTGTTTTAAAAAATGGCAGTCCATTCCTTTCTTGATATTTTTCATTTTTTTTTTTTCATTTTTCAAACTTTTGTTGGCAAAAACTCATCATGCCTTTGGGAACATCAATGTCTTGTCATTAGGCAAAGAGTGGAACCATTTCTGGAGATCCATTTTGGATGTTACTTAAACATGACTTATGGTTAAATATTTGATATATTGATTTTGGATTTTTACTACTAAATGAGATGATTAAAGGATTTCCCACTCCATGTGCCAGAGTAACATGCCTGCTGTTATAAAGAGAAAAAAGAAAGAAAACTATAATTGTAGTTATTCAAACTACATATATCTGCAAAGGATCAGTGATAAAGACATATAAATCCGCTTCTTGCATACATGGTTGTGTGCTTCTCTTAAGAAGATTATAACATTTGTATAATATAAAAGATTACTTTACTCAGTTTTCCCAAAATCTTATCGAATTACCAGCAAAAGTTTAGAATCTTAAATATATTCAGATACATGGCTTTCAAGATGTGTAGTGAGTGTGAATATTTTAATAAGTAGCAATTGTATTTGAAAATGCACTTTATAGTATAATGCCTTGGTAAGGCAACATTTGGTATACTGTATTCAGTTTTAGTTGCCACAATGTAAAAAAGATGTGGAGACTCTAGAAAGAGTGCAGAGAAGAGCAACAAAGATGATCAGGGGACTGGAGACTAAAACATATAAAGAACAGTTGCAGGAACTGGGTATGTCTAGTTTAATGAAAAGAAGGACTAAGGGAGACATGATAGCAGTGTGCCGATATCTCAGGAGTTGCCACAAAAAAGAGGGAGTCAAACTATTCTCCAAGGCCTCCTGAGGGTAGAACAAAAAGCAATGGGTGGAAACTAATCAAGGCAACTTAGAACTGAGGAGAAATTTCCTGACAGTTAGAACAATTAATCAGTGGAACAACTTGCTTCCAGAAGTTGTGAATGCTCCAACACTGGAAGTTTTCAAGAAGATGTTTGAAAACCCTATACCAGCGATGGCGAACCTTTTTTGTCCCGCGTGCCATAAATAAGGGGAGTGCAGAGGGGGGGGCGTGCATGGGCATGCTGCACCCATAATGCAATGTGTGACAGCCCTCAGTGCGCATGAGCGCATGACAGGCGCTCCCCATTTTTTGTATGCTTTTTTCACCCTCCCTAGCCTTTATAGGAGCCTGAGGAGGGCGGAAACAGCCTCCCCCCGGAGGCCCTCTGGAGGCTTCAGGAGCTTCCCTGAAGCCTCCGGAGAGCAAAAAACCAACCCTATGGGCAAGCCGGAGGTTCAGGAATGGAAAACGTCCAGTTTGCTTGTAGGGCCAGTTTAAGCCCTCCGGAACATTCAGGGGCCTTCTGGAGGCTGCCCTGAAGGCTCCGGAGGACAAAAAACAGCCCTACGAGCAAACTGGAAGTGACTTCTGGTTTGTCCATTGGGTCATTTTTCGTCCTCCGGAGCCTTCAGGGAAGCCTCAGGGAGGCCCCTGAAGGCTCCAGAGGACTTAAACTGGCCGTACAAGCAAACCGGAAGTCTGTTCCCAAACTTCCAGTTTGCCCATAGGGCCATTTTTTTGAGCTCCGGAGGCTTCAAGGAAGCTCCTGAAACCTCTGGAGGGCCTGGGGGGGGCTGTTTTCGCCCTCCCCAGACTCCTATAAAGCCTCTGGAGCCTGAAGAGGGCGAAAAATGGTTTAAAAAAGGCTAAACTCAGCTGACAGGGCAACGCCTCACGTGCCCTGACAAATGGCTCCGTGTGCCACCTGTGACACGTGTGCCATAGGTTCGCCATCCCGGCCCTATACCATTCTCTGAAATGGTATAGGGTTTCCTGTCTTGGCAGGGGGTTGGACTAGAAGACCTCCAAGGTCCCTTCCAACTCTGTTATTCTATTCTATTCTATTCTATTCTATTCTATTCTAAAATGACAAAAAATATTGGATTAGCATACAAGTTTTAAAAAGATAGCAGAGTAAGAGAGAGTGTCTTTAAACTTTGACTAATGCAAACCCCTGTTTTCTGGAGAGTGAATTAGAATTGCCAAGAGATATTTGATTGCATTAAGTGCCCTTTCAAGTATATGCCTTTCATTTACAGTAAAAAGCCACGCAAAGGAACTTGCCTGTTATCTCACTCTTTGTCTTTAAAAACCCAGCTTCCATACATCTGTATTTTCTATACCGTATGAAATGAAAGTATCAGGGGATGGGCACCAAGCTATTCATGCATGTGAAGTATTATCCTGTACACACACACACACACACACAGACACACATGGAAGCACACACAGGCATATGGAAATATTGGCTGCATCTACTCAACTTCTTACCTATTTGACTTACAATATTTTTTTCTTTCAAAAAATCCTACTATAATGCTATTTCGTAACAGGGTTGTTTCAATAAAAGGTATTTTGTGTGGAACTGGTAATGGACAAAAGTAGCCTACTTAAACACAAAAAAGAAGCTCTCTTGCATTCTTGCAGAAATTCTCTTAGTCAGCCGGAATTGGCTGCTTTCTAAGATGATTCAAATAGCCTGCTTGAAAAGTCATTATTTAGTGTGAGAACGTACAAAGTAGAAGTTTTTAAAAAATGCTTACACTTTCCATTTGCTCTTTGCTCTTTGGCACAAAAGATTTCGCTTTAAATGGCTTTTCTTCCTGTGTAGGTAATAAAGAATACACGTTTACATTCACTCTACCAATAGGAAGCAATGGTCTGTCTGTCTGTCTGTCTGTCTGTCTGTCTCTGTCTCTGTCTCTCTCTGTCTCTCTCTCTCTCTCTCTCTTTTTCTCTCCCCTTCTTGTTTCCAGTTAGTCATGTAGCATAATGTCAAGAAAGTTCTCACCCTCCCCCATTGTTGCCTTTATGTGTGTCACAGCGGAGCTTTATTTTAAAACAAAACTTTGAATTAGGCTAAACGCAGGCCCATCAAAACTTGCTTTATCAGAAACATTGATGTAACCACTCAGACTTTGATGCAGGAATGGACCATTCTCCCCCCCCCCCCACCATGTGTTTTTCTGCAAAGAGAGCTGGCTTCAGTAAACATACCTCGGTTTCTACTAACAACACATCAAGCCCTTTGTGGTTAAGGGAATCCTTTGAAACAGGACATGAATCCAGTATCTGATTTATTGCCAGTAAGCACGACAAATAAATGGAATTCAGGGCTCAGGATGTGATGACAGCTAGCGGCTTAGATGATTTGAAAGGAGACTTAGAGAAATGCATGGGTAATTGATCTCACAAAGCACTCATAGTTGTCTTGTCACTGTCTCCTCTTTATGGGGTTTCCAGATCGATCTTTTCAGTTATTAAATGAAAGCATTTGAAACCATGTTGGTATGTCTCCAAAAGTCTACTTTATACTGAACAGTTCTATTTTGAATACCAGATTTTTTGGAGTATAAGATGCACCAGAATATAAGATGCACCAAGATTTTGAAGAGGCAAGTTAAAAAAAAAGTTTTTGCACTCTGCAGACCTCCCAAAAATGGCCTTTTTTTGCAGAAACGGGCCCACTTTTTCCCCCCAAAAAAGGGCATGCATGGCCTTTAAGAGGCTTGTAGAGTGTTCCTGGGGGCTGGGGGAGGGCAAAAATGAGCAAAATATGGCCCGTTTTTCACTCATTTTTGCCCTCCCCAGCCCCCAGCAGCACTGCAGGAAGCCTCCTAAAGGCTATGTGAAGCCATTTTTGCAAAAGGGGTGGGGTTTCGGGAGGGCAAAAATACTGTATTCAGTGTATAAGATGCACCCAGATTTTCACCCTTTTTAAAGGAAAAAGGTGAGTCTTATACTCCGAAAAATACGGTAACTTTGCATGTACATTTTTAGGAAACTAGGATGAGGTTGATTTATAAACATTGTACAATTTTAAGTAATTAGGCATTCCTCTTGTTATATTTTCAATCATGATTATATTACAGATTATTACCATTTAGCCCCTCAAGTATACTGAGTGATTAATAAAATCTTTTCTACTAGTTGTTGTACATCCTCCCAATTCCTGGCTCATTATACTCATTTTCCTCTCTCAAGACTGAGTTGGCCTTCAAACGGCATCTTTTGTGCAGTTTTTGTTTTCTTCTGCAGCTCCCCAGGAGACACATTCTTACGTTTAATAAACATGGAAATCAAAGCTTCTTTTGTTTGATTTTCTCCCACACATTCTCTTTCCTAAAGAGGTAGAGAGCTACACTAGGCAGGGGATTCAGTGTAAAGGCAACAGATTGGATCCTCAGACCAGAATGATGGCGTACAGTTGGCATTTGTCTCCATGGCACTTCAGAAATGCAGAAGCACAATGAGAAAGGAGAATGAATGCCTCCTGGAGAATTTTGAAGAACATCATGTCTAAAAGTGTTGATTGGGGACTGAGCTACAGACAGAATGAAGCAGATGAAGAAATATGTCGCCTTCTGTACATCCTGGGACTTCATAAAGTCTCGTTGTAGCCTGTAACATTTCTCTCTCCCACCAGCTTTCATCTATTTCTGTATAATTTGCTTGTCTCTGACTCTCATTCCACATTCACTTAAATTATGGCAAAAAACAGCAGCCATTCAAATCAGTACTTAGCAGTTGTAGAAGCAAAAGGAAAGGAAAGGGAAGCTTCGCCTAAATACAGGTAATCCTCAAATTACAACCATTTCTTTAGTGACCGTTCAAAGTAATAAGAACACTGAAAAAAGTGACTTATGACCATTTTCACACTTGTGACCATAGCTGCATCCCCATGCTCATGGGATCAAAATTTGAATGCTTGGCAATTGGGTCATACTTATGATGGTTGCAGCATCCTGGAGGCATGTGATTTTCGACCTTCTGATGAACAAATTCAGCGGGGAAGCCAGATTCACTTAACAACTGTATTTATTAACAAGTGCAGTGGTTCACTTAACGACTGTGGCAAGAAAGGTCATAAACTGGGCCAAACCTCACTTAACTGACTTGCTTAGCAGTGGAAATTTTGGGTTCAGTGTTGTAAGTCGAGGACTACTTGTAGAAAGATCTAGCAGTTTCTGACTGGACTGCATCTCCAGACCTTGGAGAAAAGGAAAGGAAAAGCAAACATATTGAATAAAACTATATATTTAAATGTACAGTCTGAGTCTGAATGGAAACTAGACATGACCCATTTCAGATCCTCATTTCAGAGTTATGTCCTTACCAGATTCCTCCATACTTTCAACAACGACAGAACCTCTAATGTACTGCCTATTCCCTTATGCCACCAGGCTCGAAATGTTGGGCTTGGACAACCTGGAACTACGCCGCCTACAGTCTGACCTAAGCATAGTACATAAAATTGTCTGCTACAACATCCTGCATGTCAACGACTACTTCAGCTTCAACCTCAATAATACTCGGGCAAATAATAGATACAAACTCAAGGTAAACCGCTCCAAACTCGATTGCAGAAAATATGACTTCAGCAACAGAGTGGTCAATGCCTGGAGTGCTCTACCTGACTCTGTTGTTACATCCCCCAAACCCCATAACTTTAACCTTAGGCTGTCTACCGTGGACCTCACCTCATTCCTAAGAGGTCTGTAAGGGGTCATGCACCAGCGTGCCTACTGTCCCTGTCCTACTGTCCCCATTTAGTTGTACTCATTTCCTTTTTTTCATGTCCATGTTTATACTTATACCTGTTATCTTGTACATGTTTGACAAACCAAATAAATAAAAATAAATAAATAAAATAAAATAAAAGTTCTTAAAATTTGGGGAGATAGCCAGAGATGTATCTGCCTTAAAATTAGCCCATGCTGAGCTGCATAGCACAGTCAAACATCAGACCTTGATCATAGAAAATATTTTATGGCATTTTGTAATATGTCACAAACTGTTTGATAAAATCTGTGGAGCTCTAATATCCTCACTTTGTTTTCTTCTGTTTTTATTAATATATTAATCAGTTGTGTTTAGCATGGAGTGGGCTTGTGTATGTCCCATCTGTAATGCCCTCAGAAGGCTAACACACATCACCTGTTCATGCAGAACTATCATTTTACCCTCTATTTATACCCCTCCATACTTGAACAAAATGTTGGACTTAACTTCTGACCTTTTCAGGCTTACACTTGCGTAGAAGGGAGCAATAGCTAGTTTGGAGTTACAACAGATACAACCTGACATATTCAACAGAATAAACAATATCAATATTAGGAAGCCGAAAGCTGAAATAGATTAACAAAGCCACTTATTGAGAAGGAGCTACCAAACAGTACAAGTTTAGTTTATTACAAGTAAAGTTTATTACTTCAGTTTTCTGTTTCTTTAATTGCAGTATTCATGTCCATTAAAAATAACTATAAAACACTAGAAGAATAAACAATTATTAGACCAGCCAAGTATATTATCCATGTAGTGGATGTGAAAGGCTCCTGCAGTTCTTATTTGACCTAATTGCTAGTTGACTACAGATTTATAATTACATTTCTGAAGGTCAACATCTAAGTTGATAGAAGTAAATGTTTGAATCATAGCTTATAATTAATTTAATTCTAAATGTATAGATATAGACATTGTTTATGGAAAGAATGAAACTATGATGCAATCCAAATGTAATAATCGTAAAAAAAAGATTAATCTTCTTTCATTTAATTTATTGTTCATTTAATATGTAATTTGTGCTGTATTATGCCTATCTTTATTAAAGCAATAAGAAAAAGGAATATAAACCTTTTCTATGTTAAATTTAGCCACCAATTTAATTTATTGTGAGAAACTCGTTTCTTACTTTAGGATATTTCTTCTTAGCCAGGTTAAAATCTTTCTATGAAAACTAAAAATAATAATAATTACTTTCTCACCTATCATTTCCATACCATCTATACATTTCTCCAAATTTCAGAAACAAACAGTTTAAAGAGAAATACAAGAAAATGTAATAAAATAACATCATCTCTCTTTTTCTCACCTACCACAATGTCTTCACTCACCTCTTTCTGGGGCTGTAAGAAGGGACCAAATGTGTGTTACATATGCATTGCTTATTTGTATTGTACTGAGTTTTTCTTTAAATTAAGCCTAAAAACAGAGAGTAACTTCTGTCAGGACTTCAGGATACAGAGCTGAGGCATTACTGTACAGAAAATCATCGACTTACAACAGTTTGTTTAGTGACCATTCAAAATTACAACAGCACTGACTGTATAAGTGACTTATGACTGCTTTTCACATTGACAACCATTGCAGCGTCCCCATCACCGTCATATGATCAAAATTCAGACACTTGGCAATTGGCTCATATTTATGACCATTGTAGTGTCCAGGGATAATGGGATCCACCATGACCTGGTGTGACCTTCTGACAAGGAAAATCAATGAGGACGCTTAACAACTATGTTACTAACTGGACAACTGTAGTGGTTCACTTAACAACTGCAAGGTCATAAAATGGGGCAAAATTCATTTAGCAACTGTCTCACTTGGCAATAGAAATTTGGGCTCCATTATGGCCATAAGTTGAGGACTACCTGTACTGTAAATAGTTGTTTTCTGAGACTGTAACCCAGATAACAATTCCCTACTCCTCTGCTAGCATTTAGCAGTATGGGAAAAAAAACTCCTTTTGGTTTAAGCAAAAAGATGAGAAGTAGTTATGTCTCTAAAGTGTAACAGCAACTTTTTGATGGTAGATAGTTGCTTAACTACCGGTTTAAGTTTAATCCCTATGCGGGTCATGTTCTATATTAAGAGGTCTTGTATTTGTGTGTGTGTATCCCTCCTTGAAAAAATGAGACAGCATATAGTATATTTTCCCCCTCCCCTCATTTTATGTAAGCCGCCCTGAGTCCCCTCAGGGAAAAGGGCGGCCTATAAGTATTAATAAATACTCAAATACTCAAATTTTTCGGATGCACCTTTTTTCCTCAAAAAAGAGGGTGAAAATCTGGTGTGTCTTATACACTGAATACAGCATTTTCTGCCTCCCAAACCCCCATCCCCTTCACCAAAATGGCCATGCATTGCCTTTAGGAGGCTTCCAGAGTGCTCCTGGGGGCTGGGGAGGGCAGAAATGAGCACTCTATAAGCCTCCTAAAGACTATGCATGTCCCTTTTTTGGACAAAAAATGGGTCCATTTTTACAAAAAAATGAGTTGTTTTTTGTTCATTGGGGTGCACCCCCAGGAGCACTCTACAAGCCTCCTAAAGGCTATTCATGCCATTTTTTGAAAAAAAAACCAGGCATGTTTCCATGGAAAACGGGCTGTTTTTGAGAGGTCTGCAGAGTGCAAAAACTTTTTTTAAAAAATTTGCCTCTCAAAAATCTTGGTGCATCTTATACCCCGATGCGTCTTATACTCCAAAAATATGGTACATATATAAATCCATATAGATAAAGAGCATTTTTCATGAATCTGCTATCGATGTCTCCATCCATTTAGAAAATGCTTCCTGATGCCTGGACGGTTTTTTATTTGCTTTATTGACTCCGTGCCGATGTCCCTTTGCTGCTCCTCATTCTGGACATTACGTTTCTTTCCTCAGAAGGCTCATCTTCAAAGTCCTCTTTCAGGTGGAGCCACAGCTGCCTCATCCCATCTCATCTGAAAATTGCCTGGCCTTTTCCTCAGGCAACTGTTTTCATTTGACATCATTGTTCTTTATTAGGCCAGCTCAATAAGTGCAGCCTAATTTTGATTAAAGTGTCAGGGTGCATGGCTTGAAGAGGTTGGCCTATGAGAGCAATTGTGGGTGGAAGAATAGAGAATATTGGGGCACAGGGTTGTGTTGAGAAGGAAAATATGCATCCAACAAGTTAAGTGAATATGGAAAGTCATGTGCTTACAAAATATAATTTAAACCATCTGAGGAAGGATAGGATGTTGGATCATGGCTCTATTCTCTCATATTTTAAGTGACTTATTATTATTCCCCCCCCCTAAAATTTCGACTCTAGTGATAAGGAATATCAGGCTATATTCAACTCTTAGTGATTACAATATCAACCTTTAACTGTTTCAAGGATATCTCATGTAGTCTTGGTGCTTAATGCTAAATTTTACTTATTTATTTGTTTGTCATCCTTTGTATGCCTGTCACCTCAATCAAAATATTTATTTATTTATTTATTTATTTATTTATTTATTTATTTATTTATTTATTTATTTATTTATTTATTTATTAGACTTATATACCGCTTCATAGGGCTTTCAGCCCTCTCTAAGCGGTCTACAATTTTTTTTTAGCAAATTGAGTCAGCAACTTGCCCCCACAGTCCGGGTCGTCATTTCACCCACCTCGGAAGGATGGAAGGCTGAGTCGACCTTGAGCCAGTGAGATTTGAACCGCTGAACTGCAGATCACAGTCAGCTAAAGTGGCCTGCAGTACTGCACCCTAACCACTGCACCACTTCGTCTAAATAAAACTTATCCATAAAAAAATCACATGAAACACCTGAAAGTATTAAAAATGCACCCAACAAGGAGAATACATCCCTATAACCTTTTCTCAAAATGCTTTACAACAAAGTATAATCTAGTAACTAGAAATTTAATATGGAGGGATATACAGTTGACAGAGTTAAGGAAAGTAGGTGATCCTATAGAAACATATTGGTTTAAAAAGAACATGAAAAAATTGTTAGGATACAAAATGTAAAAAATGGGATATAAATGTAACAAAAAAGGAATTGATTGTAAATTTCATAATGGTAGCTAGATTAGTGATGGCTAAATATTGGGGATGAAATTGGGATATTCAAAGAAATGAGTGGCATAATGAAATTTGGACATGGCAACAAATAATAAATTAACAACAGAAATTAAACTTAAAAAGGGATGATTAAAGTAAATAATTATAATGAAATATGGAGGGGATTTTATAATATCAGTGTTGGTGGAAGGCAAAGGGAATAAATTTACTCAAGGATATATATTATTTTGGAGGGTATAAAGACACAATTGGAATATATTGTATATCTAAGAAATTTAAGGGAGGGGGAGATCTCCAGGGGGTGCACTGTAATATGTGTTTTTTTCCCTTTTCCTTTTGTCTTTTTTTTGGTATTCAGTTGTATATGTACTGTTTGTATTATTTGTGTTTTTAAAAACATTAAAAATCTATCTAAATAAAAATATAAATGTTCGTTTGTTCAAAATCTTAACTCTCCGAAAGTTCTTCACCGATTGCTTTGAAATTTTGACACAACGTTGCATTTGAATACGCACGTGTTTTTATATACCTATACTATATAGATGCCACACCTGTGACAGGTAAAAGCATGCATTTTTGAAAACCAGCGCCATCTGTTGGACGTAAAAGCAACACATGCTATACTAAATATTTCACAATTCCATTTCAATGTTTCCGATTGCATTGTTATATTTAATTTTCATAGATTTCAATCTATTTTCATTTTGATTTAATTATTTTGTGTGACATTGCATTGGAATTGAGCTGTGCCATTTACCATAGCGTTCATTTCATGAGTATAGTATATTCGGAACAGTTCGGCCTCTCTCCAACTTCGTCCCGATGGTCCCTTTATATGTGTGGCTGGGCTGTGGCCACACCCTTTCCCCTTTCCGCCCCTCCTCCGACAAGCTTTGGCCATTTCTGCCAAGAGGAGCCGAAGCCCTTTGGCCTCCTCCTCCTCTCTCTCCCCTCCCCTCCCGCCGGACCTTTGCTGTCTGTGGTGGGGCGGTGCCTGCGCCAGCCCTCAGTCACCTCCCCCCACCTTTAAGCTGGCCTCCCCCTGCCCAGCTGACATTAACCCAAATCTGAAAGCCCAAAGATGACCTCCAGCGTTGACAGGCTGCCCCCCCCCCAAACTAACCAAAAAGCATATCCTGAAATGAGAGGAGCACAGGAGGTTAATTCAGTCAGTCTCTAACCACCTCTCCTATTCAGATCCTTGGCAATCAACTCATGATGGTTGCAGTGTCCTGGGGCCATGTGATCACCTTTTGTGACCTTTGACAAGCAAAGTCAATGAGGAAGCTGGATTCACTTAACAACCATGTTACTAACCATGTTACACTTAACAACTGCAGTAATTCACTTATGAAAGAAAGGTCAAAAAATAGGGCAAAACTCAGCTATCTCACTTAGTAACAGAAATTTTGAGCTCAATTATGATCATAAGTAGAGGACTACCTGTACTGCTGATAATCCATTATCTTATGGTCTTCTCCATTATTGTAACTTTTCTAACTTACAGGAACATTTTCCACAATTATTTGTTTTCTTTCAGGAAAATGCAAAAATGCCTTGGAGATCAATGGTGGGATTCAAATTTTTTACTACCAATTATGTGGGTGTGGGTGTGGGTGTGGGTGTGGGTGTGGCATGGCTTGGTGGGCGTGGCAGGGGAAGGTTACTGCAAAATCCCAATTTCCTCTCGATCAGCTGGGACTTGGGAGGCAGAGAATAATGAGGGTAGGGTCAGTCAGAGGTGGTATATACTGGTTCTCTGGACTACTCAAAATTTCCGCTACCGGTTCTCCAGAACTGGTCAGAACCTGCTGAATACCACCTCTGGGTTGGAGATCTACCTTCAACAACTCTACTCAATACATGAAATCAAAGAGACCTTCCTTCCTGCTGCCCCCCAAAATCCATCTTCTGTGTGAACAAGGAGATTTTATGACTCATTTTTTCTCCTTTCTTCCAGTAGATGGTAACAATAGGAACATCCACAATCACAGTACTTCACTCTCTGCATTCTAGCTAATGAAACATTTCCAACATCAAAGTGAATATGCAGAGAAAACCAGTCTTAAAAATGACTTTAATATTCATCTATGTTACAAAAATACATTTTGTTTTAAGATACATTATCAAATTAGAATATAAACAAATTTGATTTTTAATGCAAGTTTTATAATTAACGCTAAAAGTATAATAAATGACAGAGGTTTTCATTGAGGCATGATACAATTAATTCACTGAACAATTACAAAGAAATCACGTAGTATGTTTGAAAACTTAAAGAGCATATTAAAAACACAGTCCTTTTTTCTAATTGGTAGGATATTGTAATAACATATTATTCATAAACTTTCTTGGTTAATTGGCTTCAATGTGCTTTCGAATGAGGTCTAAAATAAATAAATAAAAATAGATGAAAAGGGCGTGGGTGTGAAAATTAATACACTTACTCCCTCAGAACACAATATACTCTTGTAATGTCTATTTATAAGAGGATGTTCAATTCTGTTTTAATATGTTCACTGAAGGAAGTTTAATATGATAGCACCTACGTGAAGACAAATACTAGATGACATAATCCTTTAGATTTTCTCTTGTTCAAGACAACGTTGTATTCTACAGCTTCATTCATCACAGCAAAGCTGTGATGCAGGAAGATATCCTAAAATGTTATACTCTCAGACAACAGACCTCCATATTCAAACTGAGAGCTGGAAGACTTTGTATGTGACTTCCTTTTTGATAAAACCCAACACATTCTATGGCACTACGACATCTACCCTCCATCATGTAGAATAGCAAATTGTAAAATTGGTTCAAATACGTTCAATGTAGATCTAAAATTCATGGTGACCAATATGTGCTTTGAGAAGGTTGCGTCCTACTTCCTCTAACTTCTTACCTTTTTGAAAATATCATCTCCTAAGCCCAAGGGAGATTTTAATTAATAAAGCAATCTTGATTTTTCTTTAAAAAAATTCCTATACCCACCCAAGAAGAATATGTTATTTATTTCTGTTTTCCAGATTACAGTAAACTTTTTTTCTCCCTGCACATGGAAGCCATGAGTCAGATTGCACATTTTTTAGGTGAACACACTCCCAAATTGGAGTAAGATAATACCAACATTTTGTTTTTAACAGAATTTATCCGAATAAAGTTGTATCACAAAAGAGAAAATTTTAAAATACAGGCATTGTTTCTTTGGAAGACTGTAACTAACAAGACATGTTGCCCCTATTTATAAATGCTGAGAACATGTGAAAGACCAAAATGTATTATAATTAAAGGCTCCTCATTTTCAGAGTGATTCAAGCAATATGTATTACAGTAACTGTAAAAACTTATTTTAGCTTTACCAATAGGATGGCAAAAGTGATCTGTTAATGATTCAGTTGGATCACTGCACTGAAGCTGGTACACAAAATAATGTGTGTCTACAACCCCACCCTTCCTTAAATGCAAAGCAAATAAGCTATGTTTTGCCTCACAGTCTCCATCTGCAACAGATGGGAAAGCCTCTTCTAACTCTAGGATAGTTATATCATGTCAAGCACCTCATCCAGGGGTGGGCTGCTGGGGGTTTGCAGGGGTTCGGGAGAACCTCTACCTAAGATTCTGAGCAGTTTGGAGAATCCCCAAATCCCACTCCTGGTTGGCCACGCCCACGCCACCCCGCGCCTCCCAGGAGTCCTCACGGGGCCCATTTTGGATGCAGGTAAGTGCACGCACAGAGGCTCAGGGAGGTGAAAAGTGGGCCTACTGGAAGTTTGGAAGCCCACTAGGCCATGCCCACCATGGCCACGCCCACTCAGCAACTAGGCAGAGAACCCCTTGCTAAAATTTTTGAAGCCCACTCCTGACCTCATCATGAGATCATTTCTTTTCCTTGGTGAGGAGGATGGTATCACTTCCCTATCAAGAAGCATTCTACCAAGGCAAATTGAAGTCAAATATGTAACCTTTGTCACTTTTGAACAGAGTGCCATTTACATCTACTGTAGAGTAGATGTACAGAAGATGTTTTCTTTCAAAACTGTCACCCTTGTGAGACATGATAGTAGCAAGCTTGGAAGCAAGATAAGAACATATACTCCAGCTTCATCCTATCTGTCTTTGAGCTCATCATGTTAAGATTAAAGCTCTCACTTATATTATGACATCCTATGATGTTGAAAACTACTACCATATACACATATGAAAAAGAGATATTTGACCAGAATTTGATTGTATGAATTGATTGGTAAAAGTATGTTCCATATAGTAGCTATTTTTCTTTCTTCTCATTGTGGTGACTTGTAGAAATCAAAATGATTTTTGGCTTAGATCCTGATGAATAACAAATAGATATATGTCCCTGCCAGTGTGTCCATGTTCTTTTTGGTACTTTACACATCATAGAAAGTATATTCAACCTCTAGTCTAGTCTCCAGAGACAGAACATTTGCTAGATCAGAAATCTGCCCCTAAGTAGAAAGCTAAACAGAGCAGGTCTACTCTTGTCCACCAGTTCCAAATGACTTCATTGTAAGTATGCAGACATCACACAAGTTACCTTGTGTGGTGGTGAACAAACTTGCTGAGTATCACATAAGGCAGCTACATGTCCAACATAGATCATAGAGGATGATGGAGGGGGAGAAATAGCAAACTTTCTGAAATAAAAATTAGGGTGTCATCATGGTCATCTATAGCTCAGGGGCTATGGGTGTGACAATATCACACAAATGCCATGATTGTGTATTTAAGACACAATACTGGTGTGTGTCCAATCACACCAACCAATTATTTTATTCTATTCTATTCTCAGTTGAGTAATGAGACCATTGCGTATGTATGGATGTATTTTCTGGCATCTTTGTAGTTTTCTGAGATATAATTAGTCTGAATTCAAGCTTTATTAATGCATATAAATCATATAGATATAGTTTTCAAGATTGGTGGTTTATTTAATATAATGATGGAAATAGAGAAATTTGAATGCATATTATTCGCTTCAGGGTTTTTTTAAAGTTAAAAATAATCTCTTTCTCTTTTATATTGTTCTTTGGCAACAGGACCAATAAATATTCAATTAGATTTTTAAATATATGCCACAGCAAATTACTTTTACAAGAATCCACTTGTAAAGTATTGATCAAGACAATTAAAATTTAACAAATGCTGTGAAACTGTAATTGGTGGATTGTTAATTTTGACTGGAGTAAGAAAGCAGGTGTTGAAATATATTAAAGGAATCCAAACATCGCTGCTCTATGTGTACATATGCCCTACATATATTCAGAGGCTCATTTCGCAACTCTCTTCTCTAATAATTTCCACCTTATTTTGGTTTATTCTGCCTGTATTTGAAAATGTAAAACCTATTTTACAGATTTAGCCTAATTCAAAACAAAGACTGTGGGCTTACACAACAAGCGCTGAAGAGATGACATCAAATATAATGTATAGAGGCCCTGTGGGAGAAACCTAGGAGCAATGATATAGAGCCCTTGGGATCTTTCTCAGCTGCACATTTCAATGATGAACTAATTTAGAAAAATCCTACACTCTTTCAAGAATCGTGACTCACCGTGTAGCCCTTCTCCAATTTTAAATCTAGGAGCCTGCTCCTGTCTGGCTATATCTTCCACAAAAGCCCAAAGGTGCATTTTCAAGAGGCAACTGGACTGTCTGGAAAAAGACATCTTCCACAAGAGCTACTTCATAAGCCAGTTTGTCGAGGGATCTGCGACCCAAGATGTGGGCCCAACTTTATGGATGAAGGTAGCTTTGGTGAAAGGATGACTCTCACCTGCTTGGCTCGTTTCAGTATGAAAATGCCTAGTTATTTTTATTTATTTATTTACTAAATTTATATGCCTTTTTGTAGGCTGACCTATTGGAGGGAGGCTCTCCATAGCATCTGTGGCCGAGACTCAAAAAAGGTGTGCATATTGCTCCTGCCACAAGTAATGGAAAATCTGTAGAAGCAATAACTTAATATTTGATATATAAGGTGCTAGAAATGCATAAATCAGCTCTAAGAGTGAAGTGCCTATATATTATAGAGGAACCAGGGTCTTTTAAAAAGGCTATTAGAATTCCATTTCATTAATTTATCCATTCCTGGCCTGGACATGTCATCATGCATATGGAGACAAGTATCAAAATTTAAATATTTCCCCATATAAAATATCTCCTACAGAAGAAGGCTAGCAAAGTCAGTGGCTTTTTATCAGGGTGGGAAAGGGGTTGCATTATAGAGGGGAAGAGAAGCTCTGACCTGCTCCACTTCCAGAGTGGCATGGGGGCAGCAGCACCGATTCCCATGAGATCGTCATCTCTGAAGGATAATGAGGACATTGTTGGCTCACTTGCAATGGGTCATCCTTAGCTCTTTCCTACTGCAGTATTACAGTGGGCACAGGGTAGCCAGGCTGATATAAAGAACGGGTAAGGGCAGAGATGTCTTCTTACATAGGGCTGGAGCCATACAAACTGTGACAGAGCTTGTGAATGGATAATGTAAAGAATTTTAATAGGGAAAAAATGAGTGGAAGAAAGGGGGAAGATGTCTGGATATTATAGTCCTTGACTTATAACTACAACTGAGATCAGAATTTCCATTGCTAGCAAGACAGTTGTTAAGTGGGTCACACCCAATTTTACTCCCATTTCTGCTGTGGATGTTAAATAAATCACCACAGTTTCTAAGTGAACAATATGGTTATTAAGTGAATCTGCCTTTCCCCATTGACTTCGCTTGTCAGATGTTGGCTGTGATCACCTGATCACAGCAACTATCGTAAATGCCTATATTCTGCCCCATCCCCTGGAAAAATTGTAGAGACTCAAGTGTGGGTGGTGGGAGTAATCATGATAGAAATTGTCACACCTGTATGGCTAATTTCCAGAATTTTCTCCTAGCCCTAGAAAGGTTCAATGCACAAGCCAATAAACAAATAATCTAATTTGCAGAAAGAATCTATCCTTGGGTAGAGGAAACCCATATCTTCTCATTCTGCTGCTGATAGTGAAAAAAGCACTGCTCCTATAATTGAAGCCTCAGCCTGGCTGAGATACCATCAAAGAGATGGTCGAGAAACCTTATTCCCATAAAGGAGGAGAGGAAAGAAAGAAAGAAAGAAAGGATAGAGAATCTTGCACTTGGATAATATCAGCTTTCTCGAATGAAGGCGAATATCTGTGTCCCAGGATACTGTTGCGGGGTCCAGTCTGGGTTGGTCTCTGGGAGCAGAAGTTTAGTCTTCTGAGTTTGAGACTTGTGCTGGAGCCCATCCTCAGGTAACCTCTCTCTAGCAGAGAGTCTCTGCTAGAGACAGGTTTCCTGAGGATGGGCTCCACCCTGAGTCTGAAAGCTCAGAAGACTCTGGTCCTGGTGACTGACCCAATTGGATAATACAATATCAGCTTTGTTGCTAGTTGGGCTACTATCGTATCGCTATAAGGAAGACCTCAATATTATGTCTCAGTTTCATGAGACAGCTCTTGCTTTTCAAATATATCTGTGTCAATCCTGGATGTTATGTCTGCTACTGATCTTCAGGTCTTCATGCCAAATTTTGTATATGGGTCAGGTAGTTGCTCAGAACTAGCCATGGAGTCATTACATATCCAGTTTCTCCTACCATTAATGGGAGGAAGAGGAAACCTTATTATGTAATATTTCCCAAAGGACAAGGATTGAGAAGAGAGAAGGGAGAAGGTTTCTTCTGATCACCATGGCCAGTGTATCATCTAACCCTAAAAAGCAAATCATTTTCTAAGTTTTGCTGTCCAAAAGCAGTTTACTTCCCTTTCTCCACTGCTTTACAAACGCAGTTCTTTGTACCTTAGATCAGGGGTCTCCAACCTTTGCTGGCTGAGGAACTCTGGGAGTTGAAGTCCACAAATCTTAAAGTTGCCAAGGTTGGAGACCCCTGTCTTAGATAACAATCTGAATGCACAGGAAGTCCTTGACTTAGGACCAGAATTGAACCCAAATTTTCTGTTTCTATGTAAAACAGTTGATAAGTGAGTTTTGTCTTGTTTTACTACCTTTCTTGCCACAGTTTTAAAATTAGCAACATGGTTTTTAAGTGAATATACCTTCCCCATTGACTTTGTCTGTCAGAAGTCAAAAAAGATGATCACAATACCTTGGGGACACTGCTAGGAGCCAATTGCCAAGCATCTGAATTTTGATCATGTCACCATGGAGATGCTGAAAATGTTCGCAAGTGTTAAAAAGGGCCATAAGTAACTTTTTCAGTGCCATTGTGACTTCACACATTCACTAAACAAACCATTGTAAATCAAGGGCTACCTGTACATGATTCACAGTTAACCTAAAGAAAATCATGCTGACTTGCTCCATTTCCATCATGTGAAATCAATACTCTGCATTTGTAATCACCCACGACAAGAAAAGGCACTGTTGTTGTTTTAGCACCAGAAGTCCCACATTTTAACACAGTGACTGGCTAGGGCAGATTTTCCCAACCTGATGCTTTCTAGAGCTGTTTGAAATATTTAGCTAGAGAGAATGAGATCTAACCCTGACTGCTCTTTAGAAGGCCAGATCCTGAAGATGAAACTCAAATACTTTGGCCACCTAATGAGAAGGAAGAACTCACTGGAGAAGAGACTAATGCTGGGAAAGATTGAGGGCAAAAGAAGAAGGGGATGACAGAGAATGAGGTGGCTGGATGGAGTCACCAAAGCTGTAGGCGTGAGCTTAAATGGACTCCAGAGGATGGTAGAGGACAGGAAGGCCTGGAGGAACGTTGTCCATGGGGTCACAATGGGTCAGACACAACTTTGCAACTAACAACAACAAACTGTTTCCTAGGATCAGAAGAGCGACCTAAGGGAGCATCATTTTTGCATTGAGATTGGATAAACTGGGACCCCATGTGCATTCTTGCTACCATTTGGGTACAGACCTTCCATCTCAATGGAAACCTTTGAGCTTGCTGGCAGAAGCCAGGGAGCCTTTGGAAAAAAGAAGAGAGAAACATGCCATTCCTTGGTGTGTTCAGTTGTGGTTAGAAGCTCTGATGTACTTGAAATCTCCACGATAAGGAGATGCTGGATGTTGGGAAGCTCAAGTTCCATCATGTGACATCAGTTTGGGAGGCATCGGTATCAGAGCTTGGCTGCTTAGGGTTAGCATTTCTTGCACAAAAATAGCTTGCCACGCCAGGTGCAACTTTCCTCACCGTGTTCAATTTCATCTGCAAAAAAGCCCTTGGAACCGGTTTGCTGCAAGGGAAAACAAAGCGCAAATCGTGGTTAATGTTTTGCCCCTGCCTTTTAGAATGAGATCAAAATAATGGCATGATTTCAACGTGAATATTATGACATGAGTGCCAAGTCATTACCTAGAGCTGTTCTGTACCCAGTCCAGCATTTACACAAGCAGCTCATCTGAATCAACATCCATAAAATTTTTAAAGTGACAGGTGTTTGTCCCGTTCTCTGTGCTGCAAATAGGACGAAAAGCATCCGTTATTAAACAGCAGGATACATAAACAAATACATTTATGGGTTTTTCATCTTTGTTGCCAATGGCCAGTGAACATTTCACTTGCTCTATCAGAGCCTATCACACCAGTGTTGTGGACGCGTATATACACACAGAGAGAAAGATTAGATATATGCATACTGAAATGATCTATCTCTATCTCTATCTCTATCTCTATCTCTATCTCTATCTCTATCTCTGTCTCTGTCTCTGTCTCTGTCTCTGTCTCTGTCTCTGTCTCTATCTCTATCTCTATCTCTATCTCTATCTCTATCTCTATCTCTATCTCTATCTCTATCTATATCTATATCTATATCTATATCTATATCTATATCTATATCTATATCCATCCATCCATCCATCCATCCATCTATCATCTATCATCTATCTAGATATATATTGAAGATGTCTTGTACCTACTTGCACCTTAATTGTACCTGTATCTTTATTTATACCTTTAGTCATGTTCATTCTCAAGGCTAAGTTTGCTGCTTTAGATTTATTGAATGTAAACCCTACAATGGAAAAGTTTTTTTTTTTAAAAAAAATTCTCTTAAGGGGTAGATAAAATAAAACAGTCTCTGTGAGAAATACAATAAAAGAATACTACTCAAAGATCTGAACAATCTAAGGATTGCTTATAAAGGAAAAAAATAATGAAGGTTACTTTTCTAGATACAAAACAAAGTAAATGCAGCTTTTGTTCATTCATTTCTATATGCAAGGTTCATATGGGAAAAAAACCCTTACCTGTCTTTAAAAAGAGCTCTGAAGCACTCCCTTTTCAAGAATGAGAAGGCACCCCAAGACACTTAAAAGAAGGTTTGTCTGTGATATGATATTTGGCATGCTGCTAATACCATAGGATAGATTAAGTTCTATCTCCCCATCTGCTTCATGCCATACAGGTATCCCTTTTCTGCCTGTGCAAAAGCACAAAATCCGAATCAAGCAAGTTGATTTAAAATGTGGGGCAAGGACGCCTAAACACTGCCACCTTCTAGACTCGAGGTGGTAGCGCAGTGGCTATTTCTGCATGGGTCATGATTTGGGGGGGGGGGCAGGAAGGGCTTAATGCCAACCTTACCAGTCTCCTCTGGTTGCTCAGGCAGAAGGTGCAAATGGATCTTGGGTTCCCCGAGGCAGGGCTTCCCTGCAGGAGAGGCTGATACTGCAGGCAGGGCTGCCTCACAAGCAAGGCCTCCTCAGTCAAGTTCCCACCGGATTGCTGCTGCTGCTGCTGCTGCTGTAGGAGCAGCATATTCGCTAGGTGCGAGATGTAGCTCGAGGCCAGGCGCAGAGTTTCGATCTTGGACAGCTTACGGTCTGCAGGCTCGGTTGGGATGAGTGTGCGGAGGGCGCTGAAAGCGGTGTTGACGCTGTGGGTTCGGTCCCTTTCCCGAGCGTTGGCTGCCTGCCTCTGCTTGTTGTGACCACTCAGCCGAGGACTCTTGCGTTTGCGTTTGCTTTGGGCCCCAGTGCCGGGCAGGGAGCGGCCTGAGCTGCTCTCGCTGCTGCCACTCTCCAGCTCCTCCAGATCGGATGCAGCACCCCCGCTCGACTTCATGGTCAAGCCGGCAGCCCTTCAGCTCCATCACTTTTATGCCCAGCAGCTGCCACCTTGGTCCTGTTAGCATCAGCAGCCGCTGCTCTACCAACTCCCCTCCAGCAGCAGGGTCATTTTTTGAATGGTTGCTCCTTTTAGATCGAGCAGATGGTGGCTCTGTAAATAAGGCAAGGGAGGTGGAGCTGCCTCTCAGAGGAACTATTGCAAGCCCTGCACCTGTCTCCCCCTTGTCATGTCAGCATGTGCAGAGGCCTGGGCAGCCCCCAGGAGCATGGGCAGAAGGGAAACGAAGCCCTCACCCTCCCCTTTCCCCTCAATCTCTGGAATGGTTTCATGCCTCTCTCAAATCCTCCAGGAAGTCAGACATTTCCCCCTTTCTCCCAGCAGGCTCATAATTCAGGAATCACTTGAATATCTTGGTTACTGAAAACTGAGCCCAGCATTAGACACAGATTATTAAAATCAAACTTACTTACTTACTCCCTTCCTCCACCCCTCCGCTCCCCTCCCCTTCTCTTCCCAGCATTTTCATAACTTTATCAAGCTCAATGGTAGCTATTGGTTGGCTTGTCTGAACCAGTTTTTAGTGCAGTTTCAAAATCACTGCATTTGCCAATTCTTTTCTCATCACTAACATATCAACAGGTGCTCTGGGATAATGTAAGGTCAAGCATTTACAAACAATTCTCACAATCCTAGTTAGACTAGAGGTGTGTTCTGGCATATCTCAGAAATATAACAAGACATTTCAACTGTGTCACTCTATAAACCATTTAAAAAAAAATATAGGTTGCCCAACTAAGATTTCTAAGATCTCAATCAAACTTACCAAATGGACTAAACAACTATTTCTAAGGGCCTATAAGCAGAAGGATATATGGTCAGTTTTAATCCAAAAGCTCAACATCACTATTTTCTGTTTAGTGTACTGTTGGAATACTGGAGATGGCTTCCTTTTAGCACCAATGCAAGCACTCCAACACAGCCAGCTGCCTCCACATTCTTGGCTGTGAGTCTTCCTGTCCTCTCACCAACTCTGCAAGATCCTATTTGTGGCTTGTTGCCGCACTCTATTGCCTCTGTAACTCTCACAGACTCATTTATGCAGGGCAGAGATCAGTCAAAGACTAAAAAATGGAAATCAAGAATCCAATGGTCCCTGCATGTAGTTCTCACCTGTAAAAGCATGGCCATGCTACAAGACTACTGCAGCATTTGTATTCACTGCTGGAATAACGAACATAATATATTATGAATTGGCCCAATGAGCCACACTGTTCCTTATATCATAGAAAGATGGATTTGGCTTGATGACTGCTTCTTGAAAAGCGTCAAACAGTTGGCCCACTGATGACTTGGCCCACCTTGGCTTGATTTGGAAAATTTGAGATTTATGAACTTTTCATGAATCTTTATCCTTTAAGCTGGTGGTAAAAGCCACCAACAGGTTAAAAACATGGCACATGAAGGTTTCTTGACTTGTTTATCATAATTCTGTTTTGTTTGTGTATATGTGTATGTGTGTGCAACACTGGTTTGAAAGCAGTGTTGCAATATGAGAAGGTCTCTGAATAAATACCCCTTAACAGTAGTATCATGGCTATCACAGTATTGCCATATGGCACAGTAGTATGATTTGTAAGGTCTTGAATACTTCTATGGTGTCAGCACCCAGTTCCAAAACACCCAAAGACATCGCACCCTTATAAAGATTTGAAGAATCCAAACAGAAGTAATGGGTTGAACTTTAACCTATTTGCCAAAGCAGCAGAAGGCAGGTCAAAAAGTGATGGATAGAAACTAATCAAGGAGAGAACCAAGGAGAAATTTCCAGACAGTGAGAACAATCAATCGGTAGAATGGCTTGGCTTCAGAAGTTGTGGGTGCTCTGACCCTGGAGCCTTTTAAGAAGAGACTGGACTACCATTTGTCTGTAATGGTATAGGGCTCCTGTGCCAAAAGTGGGGGGAGCACAGGGAGGTTGTGTACAGGCATGTCACACCCATAATGCTATGTACGTGCGACCCCACGCTTTTGGCATGTTTTTTTCATCCTCCCCGAGGCTTTTTAGGAGCCTGGGGAGGACGGAAACAGCCTCCCCTGGCCCCAGAGCCCCTCTGGAGGCTTCAGGAGATATCCTGAAGCCTCTGGAGGGTGAAAAATGGAACTATGGGGAACCTGGAAGTTTGGGAATGGTGATTTCCGGTTTGTACGGTTGGGCTGATTTTTGACCTCCAGGCTTTCAGGAGGCTTCCCTGAAGGCTCTGGAGGGCGAAAAATGGCCCTATGGACAAACCGGAAGTCACTTCTGATTTGCTTGTAGGGCCGGTTTTTGCCCTCCAGAGCCTTCAGGGAAGCCTCCTGAAGGCTCTGGAGGGCGAAAAATGGCCTCAAAAAAAGAGTGGTCAGCTGACCAGCACATGCATGTGCGCTGGAGCTGACATGACATGCCCTCACAAATGGCTCCGTGTGCCACTTGTGGCATGTATGCCATAGGTTCGCCATCACCGGTATAGGGTCTCCTACTTGAGCAGAGGGTTGGACTAGAAGACATCCAAGTTCCTTCCAAATCTGTTATTTTGTTCTGTTTTGAACGAAAGAAAAACAATCAATGGCAACTGTCTGCTTTGCTGGTGGTCTTTTAATCAACCCCAATGAATTAAATCCACATTGTAGAAGTAAGGAGTTAGTCTTAAGAATAGTTCAAAGACCAGCAAAAAGATAGGTGGCAACGTTTATCTGAATACTACCATAATAGCAGGTGCTATTTATGATTCTCTACTGGGGAAAAACCTCATAAAAGGGAGGTTTGATTCTTAATGCAACTGAATATTATGAAATGAAAAAAATAATTGCAAATTCTGGCAAGTGGCAGAACCTATATGTTGCATTATTTGGAATTCCAAAGGTGCTTTTTCAAGAGGCAACTGGATTTTCAGAAAGTCCAGTTGCCTCTTGAAAAAGCACCTTTGGGACAACCATGATCTGGAAGAATGAGAATCTCCATAGACATTGATTACGAATGTATGTGGTGAAATTTGAGGCTAGTCCAATGCTCAAATTCAGGCCTATCCAGCAAAATAAATGGAAAAATTCTGAATTTCTGAAAATGTTATCTGACCAAAAGTGAGCTTCTTCCTCCAGCTCTCTTTTCTTCAGCAGAGTCCTTGGTTCTTGGTTTCTTTTCTTCAAACAGATTCCTTTTATTTGTTGTAATCTAGTCATCTTATCAGAACAATCCTTATATTCTTTTAAGAAATTTCAACTGACCTCTAGATATCTCCAGTTCTTAGGAGATGATTTTATAGTTATACTCAGGCATCTGGGAAGCATTATTTTCCCCTTACAAGTAACAGAAAACTTCCCTGCCCATCAAGAAAACCTGTCAATGAAACAATCAAAAGACATTCAGATGTACAGTATGGCACAACTAACTGCCTATACCTCACAGAGAAACTCTCTCTTCTTTTTCACTGACAACTTGTTTTGACATAATTGGAGGAATAGACTAGGCAGGAAGCCAGAAAAGGACTGTTTTAAGTAAACAGAGACATCTCCACCTGGACGTAAATAAATTCAGCACCACCATCGGCCTAAAGTATTTAATAACACAATCCATGCATCTTTACACTTTCTTTATATTTGACAGCTCTGCATTAAGAAAATTAAAAGTAAAGCCATGAGGCTGATACAATGACAAGTTAAGCCAGTGATTAAGGATCCCCACATAAAAAAGATTAAATGTTCTTGTTTTTAGCTCTAAGATTCCTTGAAACTTCAGTGCAAAATGGCCATTCAGCTTAAAAGATGCTTGTAAAACGTCCAGAATATTGCTGCTGTTAATTGCTTAATTATTGATTGAAATAACATTTAGGCGAACACTGGATAGAATTAATTCCTTAAGGAAAGTTTAGGACTAGAATTGACATTGTACCCCCCCCTCCAATACTAATATATGTCACCATTAACAGTCAAGAGTTTTACAAGCCCAACAAGATTATTGAATTAATTGAAAAGCCCATCATTGACTCTTAATTCCCTAAATGGCAAGCTTGCTTATGTGCTAATTGCCACAGAATGCCTTAATATACAATGCAGATCACCAATTTCCTTAAGCCAAAATCAGACTTGTGTTAAACAAGTGCAAAACTTTGTGATTACGGTGACTGCAAATCAAGCCAAGCTAAGAAACAAAAGGCGTCTTCCTCACATCTTGTTTATGCATCATGTACTGCTAATGGCAGAATCACTATAATTTCTCAGAATAACAAAATGATTGCTTGAATATATGCAAAGAAGAAAAAGCTTCTTTTGTTGTTCTGTTTGTTTTGTGTTTTTTTAAACTCAGAATCAATATGATTTTGATTCTGCTGAAATTTGGAGCCTCTGGCCGGTATTCCATATAATCTTTTTAGCAGTCATTGCTTTTTTTTACAGCTTGTAAATGAATGTGTCCCAAGAGGATCAGACCAGATTAGCAAAGCAATTTCTTCCTTGTCATTTAATAATGATGAAACTAGTAGTGTAAATATAGTCAGGGCAGGCATAGAAGACCCCAAACCCTTCTACTTTCACTTCCAGGCCAACCCTAGATGT
Source organism: Thamnophis sirtalis (assembly GCF_051295495.1). Classification (NCBI taxonomy): domain Eukaryota; kingdom Metazoa; phylum Chordata; class Lepidosauria; order Squamata; family Natricidae; genus Thamnophis; species Thamnophis sirtalis. Next base: position 41,952,071 of record NW_028261381.1, on the reverse strand, counting down.
AGCCTGTTCCTGAACAGTATATATTTTGTGGGGGAAAACCTAAACATTTGCATAGGGTGACATGGCCTGTAAGGTTGGAACAGTTAGTAGACGAGACTCTGGACATGTGCAGTAAATCAGGAGTGTCCACAGCCTGATTCTGGGCCTCCATCTGTTGGGAACCAGGCTTCACAAGTGGCTGGTGAGTGTACCTGTGTGAAGCTCCATTTGTGCAAGCAGTGTATGCATGTGCAAAATCATCCTGTCTTCCCACCACGCCTGCCACCAAGAGACCGTTGGTAGAGCCAGAAAATTAGGGATGGCTACAGTAGAGAGCCTCTGTGTGTACAGATGAGGGAATCTCCAAATGATTAACTCTCACTCTTTGCTGCCCTCTCATAGCTACCCAGTGGTTTTCAGCATGGACAAAGTTTTGTCAAGTTTTTCTACCTCCGAGAAGCTAACATATCTGCTATTCCTAGACTCATGGGTGGGATTCAGCCTGTTAGGACCGGTTCCGGTGAACCGGATGCTAATTTTGCATCTAGTTCACTGAAACAGTTGTTGGAAGGATTGGCTAGCTCTGCCCACCTCTCCCTGCCCCTCCCAGGAGTCTCCATGTGGCCCATTAACCATGCCAGGTAAATACAGGGCCCACACGGAGGGTCTGGGAAACAAAAAATGGGCCTTCAGGAAGTTCTTGAAGTCCAGAAATGGGCCCATTTATGGTGGGGCTCCGGAGCTCAAGGGAGGCTCAGGAAAGTCTCCAGAGCCTCCAGAGGGTAAAAAACAGGCCTACTGGACATTTCAGAAGTCTGGAAACGGGCCTGTTTTTGGCTTCTAGAGAGCCTTCGGAAGACGAAAAATGGGCCTTCCGGAAGTCCAGAAATGGGGCCGTTTCTGGCTTCCAGAGGGCCTCTGGAGCCCGGGGGAGGAGCCCGGGGGAGGATGTTTTTGCCCTCCAGGAGGCTTGAGGAAAGCCTCTAGAGCCTGGGGAGGGCAAAATGGTTAATGGGCCACATTCAGACTCCTGGGAGGGGCAGGGAGAGGTAGACAGAGCTAGCCAGTCCTTCCAACAACTGTTTCAGTGAACTAGATGCAGGAGGCTGAGTAGGCAATGCCTACCATGGCCGTGCCCACCCAGCAACTGGGCAGAGAACCGGTTGCTAACATTTTTGAATCCCACTGCTGCCTAGACTGCATATGATATGCTGGTGCTGGGCCCAAGAGTAGGCCTGATGCCTTGGAAGGAGATCTCTAGCTGTTTATTTTTTGACTAATGAGCTGATGGGGTGGTGGTGGAATTTAGAGAGCTCTGCTCCTCTCCCCACTTTGAAATAAAAAACCAAAGAAAGCCTAGAACTGGGGAAAGTTGAATTCACTGGCTTTTTATGTTACACAGACTCAAAAAATATCACAGGGCAAGCAAAAGTAACAATAGCAACTTCTGTATTTTTTGCACCTGAGTCTCATCTACTGGGAAGGAGCATTTTTCAAGTATTTAATGTCATCAACTAGCAGAACGGGGAGAGCTTTTTCTAGGGGACCATCTTCAATCCTTCTTTTCAGGTTCTTTAAATCCTATGATGTGAATGCGGTAGGAGTCAAAAGCACGAAAGAAGCATAATCCATTGGGTATAATTATTAATTTTCTCAACAATTGAGCTTATGAATGTGTGAATAAGTCCCTTCCTCAGCCTTTCGGTGTTCTTGAGTGGCTTCCTTGGAGACACTGAAAAGGGCAGATCTCTTTGAGATACTTCACCTCTTTCTGAATTGGCTTTATGGTGAAAAGGTTTTTAATCCAAGTAAATGACTGGAACGATGACCTGGAGCTATCATTTTAATTTAACTTTTCAGTGAACTAGGCAGCTGTTCTGCTGGATTGAAACTGCTTGGAGACGAACGTCCTTGAAACCTTTTTAAAAATAAGCTGAATTTTCATCCCCTCTAATTAGAGACATGTCAGGAGCTTTTTCATCCCTTCATGTGACGATGCTCTCTCTTCTTCCTTCAAAATACATGGGGTTGTAATATTATTCATTCTAAGATTACTATTGTGTCTCTCTGTGTGTCTCTTTTCCTTTGCCAGCTTTTGCTCTGTCTAGTTTTGTTTCAAAAATGGATTAGACTAGAGGAAATTGGTTATACTGTGCTATAGTAGAATATGACCCATTTGAGATATTGTCTGCAGCATTAGGTTGTCAGATTGGAAAGCAATATGCCAATATGCTTGAGGGCCATTTGATTACATATGATTAATTGCTGCTTGGAAAAAAATTGTATATATTTGTAGAGAATAAGGAATAGGACCCTGATAGAAATATGTAAGCTCTATTACCAAAGGGAGGAGGAGTGAAACATGTCAAGTCTACAACAGATAATATTTGGAAGAGACTCAGTCATATACCTCTCTTAATTCATGGGATTATAAGAAGGAGGAGTTACAGGCACAATCAGTCTTGCAAGGTTTTGTGATGATGATGTCCATTCAGTCATGTCTGATTCTTGGCGATTCTATGGGCCAGGTCTCTCCGCATCTTCCAATCTTGCACTCAACAATGTTAAGTTGGTCTATGCTCTGGTTGGTGACAACTTTAATGGTGTCCAACCACCATGTTCTTTGGTGGCGTGGTTTCCATTTTCTACTAACTCTTCCCAACACAATTGCTTTCTCCAGTCAATTCCCCCAAATGGCATGACCAAAAAATATGTGAGATGCAGTTTTGTAATTTTGCCTTTCAGTGACATGTCTGGTGCTATGTGTCCAGTACTTGCTTGTTGGTCACCTTTTGCTGTCCAAAGAACACGCAAACATTTTCTCCAGCACCGCAGCTCAAATGAATCGGTTTTCTTACTGTCTTGTTTTTTTAAGATCCAACTCTCAGAACCATAGGTAGCGACGAGGAATACAATAGAGTGAACTAAACTTTGGTTGCTCTGCTGAAGTCTTTGCTTTTCCATATTCAGCTCATGTTTCAATATTTCTTTGGAGTTGATTGCCTAGTCTGGTGTATCTAGTAAGGTGGATAATATTATACTGACAAATAAAAACAGTAAGTAATGCTAGAAGAGTAATTTGTAAGAAAAAATGGAAATAAGTAGTTTGAATAAAAATACTGCACATTTGCTAATAACAATATATTTTTAACAAGTATAAAAACTGGTGACTTGCTTTTACTATGCCCACTTATATTGGTTAAGTTTATATCCTGCCTATTCTCTGCAAGCTCAGAGAAGCTTATGCAAGGATCTTCCTTCAATTAGCCTGGGTTCGTGGTAGACAGAATAGGCAAGGGCATCCAGAGGAAGGAGACACAAAAGGTACAGATGTTGGACCCATCTGCATGATTTCATTCATTTATTTGTTCGTTCATGTGTTCATTTGTTCTTTCATTTATAAAATTTATTGGCTGCCAATCTTAGGGTAACTCTGGGCGGCTTACAGTTACATATACAATTAAAACATAAAAAATTAAAATCAGACATATATCAGGATATATGGAAGGTTGGCGTGGAGTGGGGGGGAGGCAGGATCTATTATTTCTCAATCAACCACCTCGACTGTGCTGATCCCTCATTGGGGCCCCAAGCCCATTGGCAGTCTTACATCTTTAGGCCCTTAGGAAAAAATAGGAGGGTTGGGGCCAACCTCACATTGGGGGAGGGAGATGTTCCAGAGGGCAGGAATAACAGCAAAGAAGATCTTCCTCTTGGATTCCGCCAGCTGGAATAATTGGGCTGTCGGGATCCCCAGCATGCCTCCTCTGCTAGCATGAGCATATTGGGCCAATCCCAGTGGGGTGAGATGGTTGATTGAAGCCCCATTCCCTTTTAAGATGTCTGTCTTGCATGTGATGAGTGCAAAGGTTTATGCAAAACAGAGGCTGGTCTTTCACTGTGTCCCTGGGTATAGGTGCATGACAGAATTCAATTCCACAAAAAGGCTCTGTTTAGAATTAGGAACATCTGCCTTCTCTATTAAGATTCAACCTTATCTGGATTCATCTACAGAGGGATGGACTGCACGAGTTGCTCTCTTCTGACCAGAACTGAGGAAAATAACAAATATTTACTCCTCTAGACTCAACATTGTATTAAAAACCAAGAAAATCTTCCCAAATCCCAGGTTTAAAAAAAACCTCCATGCCCACGCCTAGCATGGCTCCAACTGTGGCAGCCCTCAAAGGGTCCATTAAGACTGGCACCACAAGATGGCCCCATGCTGTTTTACAGAATGGAATGTAATTGTTCCTATGGAGTTTAAAATGTTTCTCCCCCTTTGGAATGTCTGCCTGGGTTTATCAGCTCTGAAACATTTGACCGCAATAAATATCAAGCATCAAACTATTCTTCATGTTGTCATTTTGATAGCTCTGCCTACTGCCTGGTGCGGTTTTCAGCTCCATTTCCCTCTTTCCTTCACCTTTCAGGCAATTTACTCTGACAGGTTAGAGGTCATATTGATTGAAGTGTTGATGCGATTATGCAATCATATCACCATGCCCTTTTGTGCTGTGATCTCATTAATGCATGCCCATACATCGATGCACATCAGTAAACTGTAAGAATGAAAAGGCACCAGTGGGCTGCGATAGTAAATGGCATTTGGATGTCATTCATTGCAGAAATACCGTAAGTCATCCTGAAGAGTGAGCAATGCAAAACCCAAAAGTGTCAATCAGGGCAAAGAAAATCTTTCTTTCTCTATTTATAACTTAAGTATATAATCTCTCTATGCTTAAACCTTCTTCTTAGAGGAAGAGATCAGCTGCTCTTTGTGATTGCCACCATTATGAAAATGTTTGGTGCACTAGGCCCTCTCAATCCACCAGCGTCCCGTCCATCCAACTAGAAAGTGGGGAGGAGGTGAGAATGCCTTCCAATTGCTTCATGGTTGAATATGAAGAACAGGTAATCCTCAACTTGTGACCACAATGGAGCCCCAAATTTATGCTGCGAAGCGAGACATTTCTTAATTGAGTTTTGCCCCATTTTACAACTTTCTTGCTGCAGTTGTTAAGTGAATCATCACAGTTGTTAACTTAGTAACACCGTTGTTAAATAAATCTGGTTTCCCCATGTTGCAGAAAATGATAGGCTTTAGACTTCTCAGGATACAGGAAAAGTTTATTTGGCAGCCAGGTTCAGAAAGCTAGCCCATGGCTAGCATTGCAAGTTCTGAACAACCTTCATTATCGAAGCACGCGTTCTTATACATTCTCAAAAGCATTGCAACACGGAAATACTTAATACATTTCTTAGTGGTTACCTTGAGGAGAAAGCCTTATAAGGAGATGGGGTCTTCTCCTTTTGTTTATGGAGTACATGTCATTAACGAACTTTAATTGAATCTTGGACTTTTTGACATAGGCTTTTGACATAGGGACATCTTGTGGTTAGGCACTGGCTTCTTGTTTCTTTTGCAAGCTCCAACTCTGTCTATGTGGCTTTTAATATAGAAATAAAGGGCTCTAAGAGGCTGTCCAGCCTGACCCAGTAGGTTTCACACTTAATGTCCAAATCTCAATTTACATCCTGCTTTACCCACTGACTTTGCTTGTCAGAAGGTCACAAAAGGTGAGCACATGACCCTGGGACACTGCAACCGTCATAAATATGAGCACCTGAATTTTGATCATATGAACATGGGGAAGCTGCAACAGTTGCAAGTATGAAAAATGGTCATAAGTCACTTTTTTCAGCACTCTTGTAACTTTGAGCAGTTACTAAATGAATTGTTGTAAGTTGAGGACTACCTGTATGTTTCTAGCCTATTTTGCTCATCACTTATTCGGCTTTTTATTAACTTTATTTAGAATCTAAATAAGCTAAAGTATTTAGGAATTTTGTCTTTCACATAATGGTTCTAATTTGATGTATATATGCCTCTGCCATTGCTATCCGAGTTGTTTTTACTTCTGAAACATAGAATAACATCTGTTGGTGGTATTTGGAGGGCATCTAGCAGGAGCCTAACTTCAGTGGGTGAAGTTCCCTTTCTGATATATAAAGTTGTCCACTAAATAAGTCTTTGGGAAAAAACAATTATTCATTAGATTTAAATTTCATTTTTCCTCCAGGAGCTCCAGATGATCTATCTAGCACAGGGTGTCAAACCCAATTTCATTGAGGGTAGCATCAGGGTTGTGTTTCATCTCTGGGGGGCTGGGTGGACGTGTCCGGGGGGGGGCATGACCAGCTCAACATCACTCATGTTGGGGGCACCTGTGCTTAAAGTCATCCAGAATGCTTCAAATGCTAAACATGGATTTCAACCTAGGCTTTCCTGTATAATTCTACACTTAAATTGCTGTGTAACTCTTATCCTGATCAAAAAACATGAAGATCCTTTCTTGCCTGAAAGGTTAGAACAACTGGTGTGCCTCAAGATATGGAGGCAGCCATCTTGGGGAGAATGTACGTGGTCAATATCAAAGGCCGGGGGGATCCTCTTGCAGCCCTCTGCCAGCAAAGATGAAGCTCAGGAGGGCTGTGCACTGGCCAGAGGCACTGCAGGCCGGTCCTTTGCTATTTCCAGGACAGCCCCGTCCTGGAAATAGCACCCCACAGGCTGGATGTGGTCCACGGGCCTTGAGTGTGACATCCCTGATTTATCACTTTCATGTTGTATTCTATCTTAAGAAAAATGTTCCTGTAGAGTAGGTTGGATTGAAAAGCAACTGGCTTAAAGTCATCCAGAATGCTTCAAATGCTAAACATGGATTTCAGTCTAGTTACAGCTGTATTTCAGTCTTTACAACTTACAGTAACAGAATCTTGCAAGTCTGAAAGTACATCTCTCCCCACTTGCTTTTACAGTTCAAGAAACTAGGGAAGGTTCATTACAAGTCATTATTGGAAACATCTTTCTTGTGAAACTTCCTGGGGAGATATGGTGTATTGAAAACAGCTCTGCAAAAGTAGAGCTGAAACTTCAGCAAAGACTAAGGAAATGGTGAGTAAACTTGTTATTTGGAATGTCTCGAGATAAGGTGAGGACAGGAGATCCCCCATATGTGCTCTGGATGGCTATTCCTCATGAGAAGACCTCAGGAAATGATTTTTCTATGAGTTGGGGTACTGGGATGATGGAATCAGCCGCCTTGCTTGCAATCACTGCAGATACCTTTAAAAGGGCACAAAATTCACAAGCCTCACTTTCTCATCTTTTTCCTGAAATAGCCTGTTAATTATTCTAGAGCTATTAGCTTTGAAATGACAGGTTTGAAAAGTCTTCATCAGGTAAGTTTATCTTCAACTGAACAAAATGAAAACTGATTACAAGCTTAAGAATTTAAAGAATTTGAAATAAACAGCAAGAAGATAAATAAGATTTTGATCTAAAAAAGTTACAAATGGATTAAGGGCACAGATAAACTTGGAATGTTGACTTTTACTATAAGATTTTGGATATAACTATTAAAAAAATCACCTCATGGTAAATAGATTTATTTAAGTTCACGTGGTAATTTGCCTTTTCTTAACAAAGATAAGTAATGATTTAAGAAATTGATTAGAGGGGACTATTCTCCCTTGACTTATTCTTTTTTCTTGTTCTCTTTTCTTGCACTTATTCTTTTTATTCTCTTCTCTTTCTCTGCAGTTTTTTAAAGGTTGCATTAGTGTTACTATTGTAATTAAAATTCTTAATGAAATCATATCTAAAAAGTAAAATAAAATTCCAGAAAATTGCTTGAAAGTCATTTTGTATACTGTAGCTCTCCATAGCTTAGGCATGTCAACATGCTAACCTGCTATAAAGCCAGACCCAAAAGTGTAAGACAGGGGAAATATGAAGGTTTGCAGTGTACTTTCTGTTCACACTTAAATAGGTCTTCAACATCTCTGTTCTCAATAACCTGCCTGTAAGGCAGATCTTTCTAGTTATCTTCCTGACTTTGAAAGAGCTCAGCATACAGTTATGTTCCTGGCAGACTGAACTGTTGTCTTCCTGGGAGGTACAAAGATTGATAAACTGCCTACAAATAATACAGAATCATTATTTAGCTCAAATACATCATCCTGAGCTGTGGTTTCTTTCTCATTTCAGAAGCATTATGTTGCTGGTAAGTCATCATAGAAAGCATATTGGTAGTTTTCGTGCTAATAGTACCACCCCATCATCATTCATGTCACTAAATCATTCAAAGCAGCAGCACAACCATAAAGATTTGAAGAAGAAATATTGCCAGATATAGGTATAAGCCCAAACCCTCATTTATTGGTCTACTCATGGGTGATAAATAAGGAGTTTCTTTCCCAGTGTTCTGTATTTTGGTCTGCAATCTGACTCCAGAGTAGCTTTAGAGAGAGAGAGACTTCATATAGGGGTGGGGACATTCTTCCTCTCTTTATTTCAATAGGGACTTTAATCACTTTTATAAGTATCATCAGATCCTGCCTTCTGAACACCTAAATAAAACTTAGTGTTCCAACTTTTGAGTACCCTATAACACCACTTTTCATAACTAAAATTGTAGGTACCCAATATCTATCTCTCCCAATAATTTTGTCTAAAGCAGCGTTTCTCAACTTCGAGATGTATGGACTTCAACTTTCAGTATTCGCCAGCCAAAATACCAGTTTAGAAATTCTTGTTAAGATTTATTTTAACAAAGAATTTTCTATTTGATTGCTCATTTGCTTGTTTTAAAAAAGAAGTAGCTCACTTCATTTAATTTGGAGAAAGAGAATAATTCTTTATTTTTTAATCACACAAAATAATTTGTAAAACTCATTGAGATGGACATAGCATATCTGAGCCATACACATATATGTAAAGATAAATGTTTCCCCTCTCCAGTCATGTTCAACTTTATGGGGCAGTGCTCATCTCCGTTTTTTTAGCCGAGGGAGCTATCATTGTCTGAAAACAATTTCCATGGTCATGTGGCAATGGCACATGTCAAGGCATACATAATGCTGTTGCCATCCCACTGAAGTGGTATCTATTGATCTATCACATTTGCATGTTTTTGAACTGTTAGGGGGCGGGAATTGGACCAAGTACAGGAACTCACCCCATCGCAGGGTGCTCAGATCTCAAACCCTGATTGTCAGCTTTCCGACTGATAAACTCAACATTTTTAATTGCTGAGCCTTCAGATCCTCCCATATACATATACATATATGTATATACACATATATACATATATACATAAATGTAAGGGCAACGTGTATTTTAGAAGGGTATGTGCTTATTCAGTGAGAATTTTAATATTTCTTTATATTTCTCCAAGCTAAATTATAGATTTTGATCTGCTCCAAGATCCCTCCCCCCCCAATTTTATATGCAGTTTAACAACAAAAGACTGAAGAAAATAAAAACTCTTTGGGATTACGACTTTGAATGATAGCTTCATGAATAATATATACAATAGTCTATATGTGATAGTAGATAGATAGCAGACAGCAAAGATAGATGATAGATAGATAGATAGATAGATAGATAGATAGATAGATAGATAGATAGATAGAATAGGTAGGCATAGAGAATCTGGATACAATATAAAATGAAAAGCATTTTTTACATTCATTTGTTATATCATGTCTGTCAAGCATGTGGAAACAAAGCCTGGAATTGATTACATTTCCGTCAAACATGCATTGTAAGAATGGATGCCAGTAAATTGGCATTGCTTTAAAATTAGAAGTAAATGAAAATAAATAGAAGTGTTTTCCAGAAGCTTACTCAGAAATATTATCCATAAATAATCCTAAATTATTTATAATAGATAATCTACTCTAAGTATTTCCCAGCTTTGCTGAATAAATGCCATAAGATTGCTAGATGAAATGAAGGTGTTAGATTAATTAGTTAAGGAAAATTAAATAGACTCTATTAAATAATTAAAATTACTTCTTATTCCTTAGAGAATAATAGCATAGGAAGAAATTGCCTGCTCAAGTTTTGAGAGATGGGGAGATAAGGCATTTTCTGGGTCCAATATTGGAATGACATCAGGCATATGGCTACAGCGACATTAATTAGTATCGTAACTCTCATTCTTCAAAACAAATTCTCCTAATGACATTGGTGAGAAATAAATAATTTAGGATAAGAGTAGGTGATCTTTTTTCATCCAAGGGCTGCAGTTAATGCAAATAAGTATAGAAAATAGCTACAAAAAATTATCAGAGGCTTCAAGCTTTTTCATTTAAAAAAGATTTAGAAAGTTTGGGACTTCTGAGCTTAGGGGAAAAAAAGTGCCAGAGAAGGATCTGATCAAGATGGATAAAATTATGCTTGGCATGCTAAAACTGCACAAGCAGAAATTTCTCTGCCTTTCTCAGTGCCCTCTGATTGAAGGCTATCTGGTAAATCTGATTAAAAGGAGACAGTTCATCAATTCCAACCCAAGAGTCAGTGTAGATTATATTTACATGGATTCTATATTTAGACAGCAACGTGTGTTGCTGCTATATTTATACACTTCACATTAGTACCCACAACAAAGATTTAGACTGAATTGTAAGGGTTGACTTGTGCAAAATTCATGTAGTTAATGATGTATGTATTCGATTCAACAAATGTCTACGAGGAGCTGACTTCTATGCAGGAATTCAAGCATTCATCAGGCGATGCTCCAGACTCTTAATCTCTCTTGCTTCAACTTAGTGTCCCTCATCTGAGTGCGTTCACATATATGTGAAAGGATTTGTTTTCTTTTCCCCTTAAAACCACTGATATTTTATATACAGAGAAAAAACCCTCGAGGATGTAAATAATTTACTGTTTCTCAATGAGACACTCCTGATTTTAGAAGAATCATTTGAACTCTCTATATTTGACACCTTGACTGGTGCCAACACCTGTCAATATTTGACAGCTGTCCTGGAGCCATAGATACTTAAAGGGCCCACCAAGTTATGCCCAATGCCAGATCTCAACACCATACTTGATCTGCACAGGGCTTGGAAGGGAATAGAATATATATAACTCTGGGAAGGCTAATTAGAACTACCTTGCCCTGGGAGTTATGATCTGGGTCTACAGCAGTTGCTATAATAAACCAAATCCAAGAAGAAAGAAATTTCAATATTACTGTGTGCTCATACAGTGATTTTAACAAATGTTGAAGATACAACTCTTCTCTTTAATTGTTAACAGTTCACAGCCAAAGTGGAGCATGTAAATGGCATCCATATGTAAAAACCTTTTTACGAGTGTTGTTGATCAAAGTAAACACATAGCCTATAAACCCTACAAAAATAAGCAGGCTGAGATACTTTGGCTACAGAGAAGTAAGTATGGTTAGGAGGATTGTCTAGAAGCCAAGCTGGGGAATAAAGGAAGGGAAGCCAAGAAGCCACGAGATGAGGTGGTATACACAATAAGCCATCTAGCTTTGGCAGAAGTGCAGACAATATTTTTGTTAGATATTATTTGGACATACAAGCAGAGGTGGGTTGCTGTTGGTTCAGCCTGGTTTGGCTGAACTGATAGTAGAATTCAGGCCTGGGTCACAGAACCAGCAGTGACCCAGACCTGACACACCCCTGAACCGGTTCTCCGGGGTCGTCTGCCATTGCCGGCATGGTTCTATGCATGCGCAGAGCAATTTTTAGTAAAATGCACATGCGCAGGCAATGCATGCGCTTAGCGAACCAGTACTAACCGGTTCAGGAACCCATCCCTGCATATAAGGATTCAATTTGGAGTGGTGCAGTGGCCTAGAGGTGGAGCTCTTGCCTCACAATCAGGAGGCTGTGAGGTTGATCCTAGGTAAAGGCAGATATTTATCTCTCTGGGCACACTGAGAATATATCTGCTGAACAAAACTCTGCATTGTTGACAGGAAGGGCATCCGGCCATTAAAACACTCCCCTAGCTCTATTCAGTTGCCCAAATTCCACCCTGCAAGGGATTATGGGCTCGTTAAAAGAAGATGATATAAGGATTCAATTTACAAAGATCTCTCCCTCTCTCTCCCCCGGGTTCTCCTTTCCACCACAAGCCCCTGCATACATGAGAACATATTTTAAGGGTGAAAGGATCCCATTGAATGAGATGGAATATGGAAGGAAGAATTAGTAGCCACTTTGGCCCAGCTTAATTACTCTTCTCAGAGGGATCCCTCATCATAGAGAATCTGGCCCTTCTGTGAATGCAGTAAGCTCCCGAGAATAGGGAGATTGAGCAGGGGAATCCCAGACTGTTCATGGAGATATCCATGAACTCAATATGGTAAGATTCATCACTAATTCTAGAAAGGAAACGGGGCGCTCACTCTAAATCTAAGTGAGCACAAACTCTGAAGATGTTGCCTTAGTTGGTTGCTTAGGCTTAGAAGTCTACATTTATGGAAGAATTTCTCATCACTAAAATTTTATTCCTATCAATTAGTCTGAATTTTGCAAGGCCTTTACAATGGCTGGGAAGGTTTTGGGAATTCAAGTGTTATATCTGCTTTTGAACTCACTGTGTAAAATGAACAGCTGACCTATCTTCATTTTCTGAATCATAGATCTTGCTTTGGGGTTGTTCCTACCTCATTCTCTGCACTCCTGCAAGCTGCCTTGTCTCTTGCCGCACTGCAATTTTTGAAGGTATGCTCTTGTAGCTTTTGGTACACCATCTAATTATCCCTTGGTCTGCCCACCTTGCCTGTTTCATAGCTACATTGGCCAATGTGATATGTCCAAGGCACAGTCATTTTTTTTCATGGTCCCTGCATCTCTTTTGATATACTGCAGGTCTGTCACATCCTTTAAGTGCTCTATGTCAGACCAGAATAAGCTAAAGGGTGAGATTTCATTTCCCCCTTTAGCTTTTCCTATCTGCTAGTTAGCCTATTTGGCTTCTTAAATTCACTCTTCTTCATTCTTTAATACAATCTTATCTGAATCAATCCTCTTTAAGGGTTTGGATGTATTACTTCCATCTTTGTTTTTCAAATTCTGTTCCATCATCATTAGATCCTTTCCATGCATGTTCACTAAGATAGTGGAATAATAATGGCTTTCTCTAATTTTCCTCAATAGATTCCTGTTGTTTTCTTCTATTTTGCCACATTTTTCTTTGTCTAAGGTTTGATATGGTTGTACCATTTCATGTCTTCTCATCTGCCATTGGAAATTTGCATTAAACTCTCTAGTTTCCTTAAGGTCTTCTTTGGTTTTCACTAATCTTCTTTCCTGAACAAGGAAATGACTTTGTCTGATAGTCAGTGTGTCTTTTGTTTCTTTCTGGATTTAGTTAAGTGCCTTCCAACTTCCTCTTTTACAATTATTTTAACTTCTTCTCGCACATCTCAGGTGCTCTTCTTCAAGATTCAGGCCTGACTCTTTCTAACCTTAATCCTATATTCTTCAGGAATGTGTTCAAGGTTATATCTCAAATGAATGCATTTTTTTTCCTGGTTGGTGTGCTGCGAATCTGATCTACAATCAGCACCAAGTAGTATTTTGCAAGTCATCAGATAATTCTGCCATCTGTTGCAACATAAGATGTAATCTATTCAATTATAGCATTGTCCATTTGTAGAGTTCCAGATAAAAACTGTCTTTTGTGTTGACAACATAATATGTTAGCCATAAACAGATTATTTTCTGCATAGAATTCTGTTAGCTGTTGTGGGTTCCTAATTTTCCCATTGTTTCCCATCCAAATTTGATTTTGCTTTTCACATTAATGTCACCAATAATAATAATAATTGGAATATTCTTTTTTTTAAAAAATTTGATATATGATTTTGTTTTGGTATTTCATAGAATTCTTCAACTGTTCTTCCTCGGTATCCATCATTGGTGTATGTACCTGTAAAATAGAGAAAATTCTGTCCATTCTTGAGGATAATTATTCTGTCACTGTTAGGGTTGTATCTCACTATGCATGCAGTGATACATATTACAATACCTGCCATTCCACTTTTGAGTGACTTTCATTTCCAAAATTGAATATTTTGAATTTGTCTGACTGGAATTATCCCAATTCTGTCCACTTTAGTTCACCTATTTAGGAATTTCAGTCCAAATCCATGTCATTTTCACATTAACAGAATCCAACTTTCTCTGGTTCCTTCTGCGGACATTCCATGTTCCCATTCTAAGTTTTCAATAAGCTTCTCCCTTGTCTTTTAGTTCTGGCTGTGTTAGCAAATAGATTTCTTAAAGGCTTAGAATGATCCAATTATGTCATGTTTCCTACACCTATTTGCAAAAGCCTCAGTAATGAAGAGTTGCTACCAGCCTTGGAAAGTCTCTTCTTTTGGCAATATGAGATTCTTTCTTGATGGCTTTCTTACCATGAATGTTCTCAGCATACTGAAGAAATAGCTTACCATCGCTTCCTTCTTCACAATGTCTTATCTGATAGAGTTTCTGCACTCTCAGATTGCCTAGTCATGATCCCAGGCTATACAGTTTATCTTGCCTCTCTGACTGCACCATTCACTGCAGTTCAAAAGTTGGAGTTGGACTTTTAAGCAGTTCATACTTGCCTGCCACAGGGCCATTCTTGGATTTCTATGGAATTGAGTTCTCGCCACAGTTCAACGCTTCCCACTTACACTGACACACATAATTTGCAATGCTTTATTCATTGCAATATATCTATCACAGCTAGCCTACACTTCTGCAGGCTATCCAACTATCTACCACCTGTAGTCCATTGTGCCTTATTAGAGGTCAAGGAAAGACTAATATTCTAATATTTCCAACAAGGACTTGCTCCTGTCACTTACTGAAAGGAACTGCATTCTTTACTTTACTTTTTACTCTTGATTAGGTCATCTGAATACTTCTGCTGAGATTTATCTACCAGATTTATTAACTTGGGTATGTAATGAGTATATCTCATCCAATGTAATTTGCACTTATAATATATGTTTATTGATTGGCCATAATGGTAAGAAGAAATAGTCATTTGATAAACAGTCATCAATATTAGCTCCACTGAGCACCCAATCTTTCTCTCTTAATAACTAAACCAGTTTCTGGTTTCTGGCAACCCTAACCCTAACCCAGGAGTGGGATTCTACTGGTTTGGCCTGGTTCAGCCCACACTCAGTGAACTGGTTGTTAAACCAGTAGGATCCCACCCCACCCCACCCCACCCCACCCCACCCCTGCCCCTGCCCCTGCCCTAACCCTAACCCTAACCCTAACCCTAACCCTAACCCTAACCCTAACCCTAACCCTAACCCTAACCCTAACCCTAACCCTAACCCTAACCCTAACCCTATCAAACTTTGTTAACTTTCCTTTCTTTGAATAAATTTCTAATGGGTTTACTCAACTGGAATTCACTCTAAACATAATTCCACTTGGCCTCTGTTGTCAGTTAATAATATTTGGTTTCTTTGTTAGATTCATGTGCTACCTTTCTTCCACATCTCAAGGTGGTATAAGTAGTAATATTTTCTTCAGTTTTAACCAAGAACCTTATAAAATGGCTTGAACTGAAAGATGGTGATAAGACTTCTAATCTTACTTTATGGTAGAATATGGATTTGATTTGGTCTTCTAAAGCCTAACTTTGCCATAGGGATACAAGCTGAGTCAACTATCATATGGTATTCCAATTTGATTATATCATCTCAATAATTACTTCGAGAAGCATTGGTTCATCTGTCTTTTGTTCCCATAAGAATAAACTCTTTGTGGAGTATAAGTTTTTCCTTTCAAATACACATTTACACGAAGCAGCAGTTGAACAACTGTCCCAAGTGAGACCGTGTTCATTCATTTGAATTTGATCCAAGTCTGATATCCTTATATTTGTACATGTATCAGGAAAGCAGATTTGGATTAAATTCAAATTCCTGAGATCTCAATGGTTTTATATGAATGATTAATTTTAGCTAAATATGTGTGTTTGTAGCTTACCATGTACATAAGGTACATGATAAAGACCTTTGAATGAAGAACAAAACAATATAATGTAGAAATGAAATGTAGAGGATTGGGGAAGCCTGGTCCTCTAGGGGTGTTAATGTATGTGTTAAAGCTACATTCATTGCTTTTATTTCAGCAGATTTTTTCTTTGGTTAAACTACAGGGAAATCCAATTCTAGATAGTTTGGGAACAGACATGCATCATTCAATGTTTTTGGGACAGAAAAAGAGTACAGTCATTGCTGCTGCACAGGCTCTTGGCCTTATTTTGGGGGGGATCTTGTTATTTTTTAGGTACAGGAGGCAGTGAGCATGGTCACCTCATGGCTGCTGCTGTGTCGCAATATTTTTTGGGGAGGGCTTATTTTTTTGGGGGAGGGCTTATTTTAGCGCATGCACTCAAAAGCCCGATTGGACTTATTATCTGGGAAGGTCTTATTTTCAGGGAAACAATGTGTGTGTGTGTATGTGTGTGTACATGTATATGTATGTATGTATATATGTATGAATACACACACACACACACACACACACACACACACACACACAACCACAAAACAACTGAAGTGCTTTAAATGACCACAGATAACACAATCAATTAATTCTGTATCACACCACTGGAACGGTTGTTAGTTATCCTTTAAGCTGCAGGATTCAAGAACTAGGGGTCTCCAATCTTTTTGTCATGGAGTTCATTGTGCCAGAAGGAAAGGGACACTGACATTGAAGGGAGGACTATAAATAGTTCCCTGAAATTTTCCAAGTCCAGCAACTGGATAGAACTTGATTTGAACAACTTCAACTTATGTCGTAAAAATCACAGTGGATTACTCAGATGGTGTTCACCACCACTTTCCATAAATTACACTATAAGAATCAAGAGTGACAAGAAAAATAATGTGGCTTCAAGCCTGACAAAACTGTATGCTTGATTGATTCGATCCACATTTGTCTGAACGCAAAGTTTAGGTAGCCCCGATAAAATATTCTGCTTCATCATTGTCGCTTTGTATAAAAAGAACCATCCATTCAAAAGAAACAAACTTGGCAAGTGATTAATCCCAGAGCAGGTTAAAGTATGTCAACTTATTTTCTAAAAACAATGGGAGAAATTTTCCCAGGCAACGTAGTCAAGTTAGATGTAGCGTGGCATTTGTAGCAAAGAGCTTTTAAAAATTGCTCAATAAGCCAAACAATGAATAGACTTCTTTCTATTCTTTTCAAATAATTTTCTTCCTTTATTCTTGGAACTACAGGAAGTAGTCTCGACTTGCTGTACCACCACAATTGGGCTGAGATTTTCCATCATAAGTTGTTGTGGTTGCAAATTGAGCCAGGCCTAATTTTATGACAATTTTTATGGCAGTTGTCAAATAAATCATGCAGTCATTAAACAAGTCCAGTTTCCCCAATAGGCAGGTTGTTCCCCCCCACCCCGAGAAACCAGCAAAAGAGGTTGTAAAGTGCAATCATGGGGCCACTGGACACTGAAACCCCTTTGTAGATGTGAGCTATGGTAGTTGCCAAATGCATGAATTGCAATCACATGACTGTGGGGCAGGAGTGAAATGCTACTGGTTCGGACCGGATCACCCAAATGGTAGTAAAAAAATGCTAGAAATTGTGCGGCACAGCTGTTGCCCCCTAGCTTTTTTACTTACCTTTGCAGACTCAGAAAAGGCTTCTTAATCTGGTGTGCATGCACACAAAGCACACATTTGGCGTGCATGGACGTGTGAGGTGAGCCAGTAGCAAAGTGAACCTGTAGCAGACTTCAGAGTATTTCACCCTTGCTGTGGGGTGGTGGTGGTGGTGGTACAATGATTATAAGGGCAAGTACAGGTCATAAGTAATTTTTTCTGAGCCTTTGTAACTTTGAATAGTGATTAAACTTGTGGTTGTAAGTTGAGGGAATACAGGTAAAGCTTGTCTTCCACAACTAGGAAGCGTGTTACTTTTATGTATAAAAAAATAAACCACACACAATTGGATTCCAGACCAGGAAAACATTATGCATTAGGTTAATCACCTAATGCCATGATGGTGAACCTATGGTACACATGCCAGAGGTGGCATGCAGCAACCTCTGTGTGGGCACGCTAGCCATTGCCCCACTTCAGCTAGGTCTCGGCTGAACAGAGGGCAGGGTGTGTGCAGGGGAACACGCATGCATACATCGGGGTGGGGGATGCTTGAGGGGGAAGTGGGGCACTTGCGGGGGCCATGCGCACATGTGCAGGGGTGAGGTGTGTTCAGGGACATACTGGCATGCATGGTTGTGGGGCGCATTCACAAGGCTGCACATGCATTGAACTTTGGGGGTTCTGGTATGCACATGCGCACTTTGGGCACTTGGTCCGGAAAAGGTTAGCCATCATTGACCTAATACATACTGTTTTCCTGGTCTGGAATCCGGTTGTGTGTTGCTTATGTGCACAGAGCAGAGTAATGTTTTCCTTACGCACATTTTTGTGAAAGATTTTGCACAAGTTTTCTACTATTGATTCTTGGAATTGCCCTAATGCCCATTTTCCTCTCCCAAGTCAGATCCAAATGTACTTTGGTGGTACATTTCTGCCTGTCACAAAAAACAGTTTTGATAGTTTCTTTCCTCTATTCCAGTTCTTTGGGTCCAAACCATACTTTGATCTGCTGATATCTGAAAGGAATGGACACTCCTGGGCTGCGATCACGGCGATGGGGACAGTGACTCCTCCTCCTGCTGCCGCCACTGAGCCGTGAGGTGAGTATCTGGCTGCACAGTGCAGGAGAGCCATGCTGTGCAGGAGAGTTGGAGCTTTTCCCTCCCTGTATCCAGCAGCAGTGGCAGTGGCTGCTCCTTCCCGTTCCCCTCCTTCCTGAGATGACATGAAGGGGACCACAGCTGGCACTGAGCTGCCCTCAAAGGACGCAGAATCACAAAAGGCAGCTGGTCTTGTGCAGTGCAGAGAAAATGCTAGAGGCGCTTCAGCCACGTGGCTCTGCAGAGAGGTTTGCACCTTCTCGGGGTGGAGAGAAGGTCATGTGACTGGACAGGAGCTGCAGGAGAGGGGTCAAAGAGCCGCATGAGGCTCTGGGGCTGCAGATTGCCAACACCCAGCCTAGATCGACCAGCATTATCTTTCTAGATTTTCAGCCACTGTTTCTTCTCAGCTTTATCGGCAGAACAATTGGAGCAACTTCGCTTTCTGCACGTAAAAGATGAGCTTAATTACTGGTTGACGGTCCTTCCATCTAAATATCTCATCCTTAGTCTGTAATTATTTATAAATCACAACACAAAAGGTAATGTCGGTGCGTGTATTGTGAGCATTGGAATGCTATATTACTAAGGAAATAGAAGTTATAGTTTGAGGGAAAGCATTTGGCTTCATCACATGTGCAACGGGGAGGTATGTCTTCCTATATGTTGATCATCCAGAAGGGCCCTGAGAGAAACATAATAATCCTCTTCTCTGAAAAAGACTTAGCAAAGCCAGTTTGGGAATGTATTTAGGGAGTCTTAAAAAAACAAAAACAAAAAAATGCAGTAGTTGAAAAATATCACAATCCACCAGATGGCAGTAGCTTCCTTCCTTTAAAATTGAATTTAACTTTCTTTTAACCTTGTTCTAAGTAAAGTATCAGTAGAATTTCTTCTAAATGAAGATTACATTTTTAGCTCTATGGCTAATGTTTTTTAAACAAGGGAAAGACCAAGCCTTTGTTTTTAAAATGCTACCTCTGATATTTCTTTGAATCATTGTTTCCTGCTCACTGTATATTTTTTCATCTTTATATAGGACAGGCATTGTTATAAAACATTCATATAACCATAATGGCAATTCACTTCAACTTACAGTCTTCAGATGGTTATAATTGTGAACATTATTATCTTTATGTTGCATATTTTCTTTTTTTGTAATGAAGCTTATTTTATTTTTTCCTCTGTTTTTGCAATTTTCTGCTTCTGAAATTACTATGAACTTGAGTGTTCCTTGCATCTTAATCGAAATTGAGGGGGAGGGTGGGAGGGACAGCTATTTGCAGGTGTTTATGCATATATGAATATATTATCAGCTCATGAGCATCTTGGATTATTGTGTTTAAAAATGTTTTATAAATATTACATTACATCACCTTAAAATCAGTTTACAAAGATCTATTTATAAGAAATATGCATTTAGCTTTCTTCATAAAATGCTTGGAAAGTAAGGTAGAAATAAATTTACAAGTGTTGAAAGAAATGTCCTTCTGGGTTCGGCTCCAAGTGGGGAAAAAGACACTGGAGACATGAAGGCTGCTTGGAAAGATGGTTTAGTGATGGACAGGACCACATGGCTTGAGTCCTGAACAGAAAAGGTGATCACATGCTTCAATGTTGGTAGAGAAAAAGAGAAAGAGGGGCTGAGATGCTGAGTCCCTGGTTTTATGCCCTCTCTAGCCTTTGATCTTGATCTTTTATTCTGATTGGTTGTCAGACTCCCATGGGACCGTGCAGGGGCAACTCTCTAGGCTGTGTTTTGAATCCAGGTTTGGTTGAGTTCTCAGATGCCATGTGGTGAGTTGGATAAAGGACCAATATTATCATGCCTTAATCCCATCCCCCTGGAGCTGAAGGGGAGAACTCTTTATTATGTAAAGGAACTGACTTGGCCATCCTAATGGCCCATTTACAAAGTGTGTGGGGGCAGGAAGCTGCAGGGAGCTATTCTCTCTTTAAAACATGTTTCTTTCTTTTCAATATTTATATTCTGCCTTTTCAATATTTCCTAAGATATTTCATTTTTCTGGGAAATGGCTGGGTAATAACTTCCTACAATCCCCTCCCTTTTTGTTCAAAACATGTGAGTGGAACACACATGTTTTTGACAAAAGATTAAAATTGGTCAGATCGGGGAGAGTTAATTTTTTTTCCTGATGGAAAGTCATTGACAGAGACAGCAGAAGGATCCCTTCAGTGGCTCCCAGAGAGCTTTCAGCCATGAAGGTCTAGCAGCCAGGGCACAATTTCTGGAAAGAAATTTACAGTATCCAATTTTCCATGCCAATTAATTTCAGATATCACTTTCTGTGAGCTTCCAGATAGGTTTTAAGCAAGCCGAAATCCCAAAATTCTTCACAGCTATGGTTTTGCCTTTTAAATACCTACAGGCTGCCCATTTCCAAGGGATGGTTCTTGAACCTGCCCTAGCTCTTATTTTAGTGAGGCCAAATTGAGTT
The DNA here is from genome assembly GCF_051295495.1 of Thamnophis sirtalis. Lineage (NCBI taxonomy): Eukaryota > Metazoa > Chordata > Lepidosauria > Squamata > Natricidae > Thamnophis > Thamnophis sirtalis. Next base: position 41,931,050 of record NW_028261381.1, on the reverse strand, counting down.
TAGCTAGTGTGCAATCCAGGCTATTTAGTATTATTAAAATTACACACGAGCCCAGGAACTCCTACTCATGAGACCACCAGTGCAACATATCCTACTTTACTGGGCAATGGGGCAGCATCATTTTTGAGTCAGTCAGGTCTTGGGTTTTGAAGATCCTTTCTGCTATTCTTCAAGTGGGGGAATTGCATGAGGGGAATTGATCCTCCCCCATGGGATTAACAGGGAGATATCACTGTTTAGGTTTTTTTGTGCCAGGGCAAAAATCAACCTAGGAGAAGCTTTGTGTGGAGGAGAGTCAAGGAGATAGTTTCAATCTAATTCTGAATGTCCCCCCTCTCTCTGTGTAGCTGCTTCTACAATACAGAAAATACAGACATTTTGGATAAAATTTCCCTCCCACTAGACAGACATCTAAGGGGTTCAGAACTTGCTGTGCTAGCCATTTTCAAATACAATTCTTACATGAATACATTAAACTGATTACAATATAAATGAGACAAGAAAGAAAACCTTACAATCAATTTCCACCCTCCCCCATTGTCTTTACAGCTGTCTTCTGTGGATAGAAGAGAGTCTTTTGGTCTTTACTTCTTTATCTCAGGGTCCTTTCTTTCATGTCTGCTGGATGGCATTAGGCTTGGCTTGCTGGTAAGAGTGGTCAGTCAGGCTTGGTAGAGTCTGTCCCAGGCATGACTAAGTTTTCCTCATGTCAGGTTTTATCAGGACGCAATCACCAGCAGCTAATTTGAGAGTTATGGTTTGAGCTAGCAGTCCTTTGTTTCTGAGGTAAAAAAGAGGAGAGGCCAAGTATACAGTTCTTTACAGACATATCTTTAGTCTCATGTTGTGGAATTTCCCCCATTCTGTCCAAGTGTGGAAATCCAAACATTATTTCAGAAGGCAGATGATGTAAATTTCATGGAACCTGACATTCCCACTGCCTCTATGATTGAAACACTTTTACAGTAAGATGAGTAAATTTCCAAAAAGGATAACAACTTGTGTTGCAAACAAACAAAATATCATAGGGTAGAGCATTTTGACTCATAAGCATTTAAAAATGCACTTAGGCATAAAATAGGGAGGGAAGAAGAACAGCTTCAAAAAAATAAAAGTAGCAATAAAAAGGAGGTACTTTGAGTCAACACTCCAAAATATCATATTCCATTCAGATGGAAGCAAATTCTCATTAAATATGTTAAAACATTTACAAATGTAAGCAAAATATCTCAAAATCATTTATTTTTATAGGTTTAATTAAGCATTTTAAACCTCAAAAATTTCCAGAAGAAAAAATCAAAATTGTATTCAGAGCAGACAAGGAAATGTAACTGCAAAGCTTTTATATGCAGATGAAAAAGATCACAACAGTGAAAGGTAAAGGTGCAGGAGCAGGTCATTTACTCCAAATTTCTCAGAAGAGAGAAAAAAAGTGGTTAAAGTGAGCAGAAAAACCACAGCCATCTTTAATGACTCAGAAGGAAAGAGGGAAAGAAGGGGGGATGCACAGAGGCATTCACAGGTATCACTGGGGGCATCTCATACACACACATGGTAAAAATGAGCAGACACATTCCCCCCTTTCCTGCTTCCCTCCAAAGAATAACCCAGAAGGAAGTGGGGGGAAATACACGCAGGCAATCACAGGTCTCTTGATCCCTTCACTTATCACTCCCTCGGGGCATCGGGGACACACACTCACATTCATACTGCAATCAGACCTTCATGCTTGCTCATGCCAACCAATCATAGGTATTTCAGGAAGCTTTTTCACAAGCCAATGAGCTCCATTTTGTACTATTATTAGAGGATCTCACACTCCCTTCAGGCTTGGAAATGATAACATACACACACACACACATACCATTAAACAACCTTGCAACTTACTGTTTCTTTATATAAAAGGGAATCCAAGTACATTCACACCAACTTTTACCATCAACATACTCACATTTGCACTGCAATCAGACTGCTTGTGTAAATTAATTTCACATACAAAATCCCATTTCATTCTTTCTTCATGCAAAGCAGTTATTACAATTATTTCAGGGAGCTGTACATAAGCCAATGAGCTCCATTTTCTATTATTAAGGGATCTCAACTTCCCTCCAGGTCTGGAAATGATCACACACACACACACACACACACACACACACACACACACACACACACACACACAAATACCATTGTTCTATCTCCTTAAGCACTAGATTGTTAATAGCTGTCTCTGCCCTGGGGTGTTCCATGTCTTCTTTCTAATTTGGACATGCCAGCAGACACTGGCTAATTTTTAAATATTCAAACTCTTCTATCTTGATCTCCCAGCAAGTGCTGGCATATTTTTAAAGATCAAGATGTATAGGGACAATGTATAGAAATGTTTGTTCAAACATTGTTTGCATTTGGCCAAGGTTCTAGGTTGGATCTCCCAGCAGGCGCTGGATGAATTTTTAAAGATTCAAACTCTTAGCTCTCCCAGCAATTGCTGGCATAGTTTTAAAGACAAAGATGTATGGAGACTTTCATTAACACATCGTTTGCATCTGGGTGGGGCTCTTGAGCTCTACTTTTCTTTTTAAAGATAACTATTATTGCTGCAACAGCTTTTTAACATATCCCTGTGGACTCCTCAGTCACCTTGGGGAAGAAACTCAGGTAGAGCTCCTCTTCAGTTTGTCTGATGGTGGCCAGAAAATCAGCAAATTTGTTGACAAAATTTAAATCAAAACTGCCTTCTGGAGGCCAGGTTTCTACCTTAGGACCAATAGAGTAGTTTGGCCAAATAGATGTGTAGAGGGTTTTTACTCAGGTCGAAGGGAAACCTCTAGTAGGAATTTCCTTCGTCTCATACATGCACACACAAGGCAACACTCTCCTCCTCCCCCCAAAATGGAAAAAAATTATATACTCACCTCGAAGAGTACAATCTTCCAGGGCTGAAAAACATGAGACCAAGGTCCCCTCCCCCACAGAAAAGGCATTGTTGGAGGATTAGAGGTAAAGGGGGGGAGTGGGGGGGGGGTAGAGCAGAGTTTGAAAAATAAAACCATCAGTTACTAAACAGATAAACTGGTAACATTATGGGGATATCACAGATGAGAAATGGGGTCTGGATTCACATGCTTCAGAAAAGAGATGAACAGGTAAAATCATTTAAACACGCAATAAATGCAAGGATGAAACCTTTCTTGTAAATGAACTTAAAACATTTCCTGGGTTGTTACTTTAAGGTACAGGGAAGGAAGGAAGAAAAAATACTTCTCTTTACTCTGTTTTTGTTGGTCAAACAAACACAAAGTAAAGACTCCCCTCTCCCTTCACTCAGTTTTCTGGGCCCGACAAACTGAGCAAAGGCAATTTCTGCCAGTTTACTCTTTTCTTTCATTGAACAGTTTGAAATTCTTGTCTTTTTGGATTGGAGACATTTTATAGTTACAGTTACTTCAAGGGTGCACAAAGATTTAGACACACATATACACAAGGACAAGGAGAAAATAAGAGGGGAAGAAAAGAGAACTCCCAGGTTTACACACCCTAGTCATTCCCAGCACAAATCTGTTAAATTAGGGAAGGTACATATCTTAAGAAACAAACCATGTGGTTGCATAGAAGACAGAGAAAGAGAAAAATAGACAAGAAGAAAAAAAGCAGAAACCCCAACATCTTCCCTTTTCTTTTAAGTATCTTTATGTAGCCAAATTAGTTTTCCTATATCATCTTTCAGCAAAGCCCATTTGCCACACAATTTCCTTTCTTTCTTTCTACTCATGTCAGCCAAAATCTTGGCATCTAAGGAAATCTCCGTGGGCACTTCTGGCCACCCATGAGCTAATGCTTCCCATGACCCTTTACATGAAGCGCTCACTTTGGCCTAGCCGGATGACCACCCACAGTAAGTTTCAGAAAAAAAAGATTCTGGGAAGGACTTCGATTCCCCCACGAAGTATTCGGCCCCTCCTCTCAGGGAATCACTTGGGTTTTGCGGATCAAAAAGGTAATCCACGAGGACCTCTGACCCTCTGCAGTTAGTACCAGGCACCTCTACTCTTTTCCATACACCATGGGCCTTTGATTTTTTTTTGCTTTCACAGGACAAAAGCAAAAACAGTAACAACAAATTTTCATTCACTTTTCCATCCATTTTCACACACACTCTCCTTTCCCTAACAGAAGGTCCTGTGCTCTGGCCTGACCCTACTTTCCAGGCTCTCTCGGTAAAACACACAGAGGAACCAAGATCCAGCTGTGATCAGGAGAAGGATCCTATCAGTCACACACATGCAGGCATACACACATTTCCCACACTTTGCCATGCTTTAAAATTAAAGAGAATTAAAATTTAGAGGTACTCATCTTCTTTCAAGGCGGCCTTTGAGCTCAAACTCAAAACCCCTCTAAAACCTAGATCCAATGGCTAAAATGGCTAAAGTCCACCCACAGACTCAATGGGGTCTGTGCTGGCATGGGAGGCTTACCTGGGACATACCCATTGGTTAGGCTAGCTTGGAGTCCCATCTGGGGTGCCAATTGTTGAAAGAAATGTCCTTCTGGGTCCGTACTCCACGTGGGCAAAAAGACACTGGAGACATGGAGGCTGCTTGGAAAGATGGTTTAATGGTGGACAGGACCACATGGCTTGAGTCCTGAATAGAAAAGGTGATCATGTGTTCAGTGTTGGTGGAGAAAAAGAGAAGGAAGGGCTGAGATGCAGTGTCCCTGGTTTTATGCCCTCTCTGGCCTTTGATCTTGATCTTGTATTCTGACTGGTTGTCAGACTCCCATGGGACCGTGCAGGGGCAACTCTCTAGGCTGTGTTTTGAATCCAGGTTTGGTTGAGTTCTCAGATGCCATGTGGTGAGTTGGGTAAAGGGCCAATATTATCATGCCTTAATCCTACCCCCTGGAGCTGAAGGGGAGAACTCTTTATTATGTAAAGGGACTGACTTGGCCATCTTAATGGCCCATTGACAAAGTGGGTGGAGGCAGGAAGCTGCAGGGAGCTATTCTCTCTTTAAAACATGTTTCTTCCTTTTCACATCCAGGGAAATGTAATATTCTGCCTTTTCAATATTTCCTAGGAAATTTCATTTTTCTGGGAGAGGGCTGGGTGATAACTTCCAACACAAGGAACAAAAATACTGAGTTACTCTATATTCTTCCAATTATTGTGTTAAATTTATATTTACCGACAAAGGACTGGGGCTGAAAGGCAAAAGCAGAAGCAGTATGCTCCTTCCTATATTTGGGTAGACCACGTTGTCCTGATTAAAAATAAAAGCATTCTTCCAATTACTTATAAGTAACTCTGTCATGTTTAGTGCCTTTAATAAAACAATTTCTGATTGCATTTTTGGAAAACCCTTGGAAAATTCTTATTTTATAGTGATACTATCTTTAAGGCCCAAAGGACAAAATGTGCTGAAACTAACCAGGACACTTTATCATTAGCAGGAAATATTCCATGTGGTGCTGGGATGACAAGGCAGAAAATCTATTGCATACTTTATTTATTTACTAAACAGTACTATGTGAAAGAATAAGATGAGTAAGGCATCACCTTATGATGTAATTATCAGATTGTTTGAGGTCTGAGGAAGTGGAATAGGCTTCAATGTTGTGATCTGTTGACTTGCTCCATGTCCTGGGTCTTGTTCAAATGATAGGCACAGCATGACCAGTTGAGTCAATGGTTCTCTGGGGTAATGCATACCATCACTAGGATGGTGGTGAACCCTTTCTGAAGAAGCTTTTCCTTGATTCATTCAACTTTTTTCTAACCTCCCTTTGGGTGAAGATAGTCAAGAATATAGTGATGAATGAACTACAAAGCGTCCTAGGGGATACAGATGATCTAGAACAGAGGTGGGGAATGGTGGCTCAGGAATTCTGGGAGTTGAAGTCCACAAATCATAAAAGGTCCATTGTTCCCCACCCCAATCTAGAATATTTGAAGTCAAACTTCGGTATGGGACTGAAATTGCATCAGTCACTCTCATAGATGACCTTTGTGGGAGCTATATTGAAAGACTTGCATGGTTTGGGATTTGGAGGGCATTATTTTGCAGTAATTTTATTTAACTACATGAGTGGGTGGTTCTAGGCAATTGCCAAATAAGATCCACTGTGGAATTTTTCCAGGCTCAATATTCTCCCAGATATTATTTAACATCTGCATAAAACAACTAGGATAATGGTATGTATGAATGACCTCAAAAGACAGAGCAAAGAACCTTGGAAAAATAGTTAGTTAAAAGCCAGCTGAGCCTCAGCAGGAATGTGGGTGTGGCAAGTGACTCAGAAGAGACCCTCCCTAATTTTTCACATGTAAAGGAGACTGGGGGGGATGGGGGAGGGGAAGAGAAATGCTTTCAGACTAGCAAGATTCTGTTCATATAGTTTTACAATAAAGTAATATTAGCTCATCTAGTCATGCTTCCTGTCAGGTCTACCTAATAAGGCTGACATAAGGGGAGGAGATCTGTAGCTTTGGGCTAAGGTGTTATCAGTTACTAGTTATATATTTCTACCCCAAGATGCTGTAGAAGTCCTGAATTGATGTCTGGAGAATGTGAGGATCTCATGAATAGGATAACAGCAGCTCACATTAAATCTTATCACGATGGAGCTACTCTTCATCAATCAGTGACTGGGCAATGTGACAATATTGGTTCCAGCAATTATTCTGAATGAGGTAGAATTACTTCCAAAAGAAAGAGTTCGTAATTTGGACCCTTGGCTCCTGCTAAAGCAAGAGGTGGAAGCCTTCCTCTGGCACCAGGTAGTGTACCAGTTACAACCTTGGCAATATAAACTCATCACTGGACTTCTGTAACACACTGTATTTGGGGATATCTTTGGAGAAGATCTGGAAACTAGAGCTAATCCTGAATGCCTTGCCAAGACAAGTCCTGATGTTGTGGGTTAATTATTGGCATGCTTCCTGCAGCCATTCAAAAGTTCAAAGCTAAACTGGGATATATCAGCCAATGCCTTGCTAAACGAGACTCTGGCTTGTCTTGACATCTACAGAAGGCCTGTTCAGAATCCCCTTTGCAAAGTTTATGGTTGTGGACCAGGCAACAGGCCTTCTCAGTGCCAGACTCCACTCTGGAAATTTCCCCCCACCCCCAGAGGCCAGATAACCTCAACCCTCTTATTTTTGCAAACAAGTTATTCTATTAGAAGATGCTGTCAACCCTAGGAACTTATTTATGTGCTACAATCTTATTTAAATTCTTTTTGAAAATATTGGATGTTTAACCTTTTTTTACCAGCTTAGAGTCTTGTTAGTTTTTGAGCAGATATAACTACTTGAATAGGAAGGAATGAAATATTGGATTGAGAGGAAGAAAATGACCAAAGTAGTCATGGCTCAATGGAATTGATGAGATTCTCAAAAAACATGGTGAGAAATTTAAAGGACAAAAAGTGGCAGATACGCAAGTACATACAGTAGATATGGTGCAATTAAGAACTCATTGTAAGGACAGTAAGGTAAGGAGCAACATAGTGAATGTCAACCACTTATGTTAATGAAGATTCTCAGACATCCAGGTAGAATTATCTAGAAGTTGAGTTATGGCAACTGGACTTCTTTTCTTTTTGAAACATTTTGCTGTTTCTTCAGAACTGAAGAAACTTCTTGGATGAGAAGTGAAATGTCTTCAAAGAAAAACCAGAAAGTCCAGTTGTGTCCTGAAAAAAACATCTTTGGGACAACCATGGATAACATGGATGTCTGACTCTTATCAAAGTAGCTTTTTCAATCTGAGTTACCATGGATCAACTTCCAGACAGTTTAGTTATGGTTTCTTTTTTTGATGCCTGCCTGCCTGCCTGCCTGCCTGCCTGCCTGCCTGCCTGCCTGCCTGCCTGCCTGCCTGCCTGTCTGTCTGTCTGTCTGTCTGTCTGTCTGTCTGTCTTTTGCAATTCAATGCAACCCTACATCTTGGAGAACCCCTCCATAACATTTGAACTAATAGAGTTTTTCTCATTTGCTCTTTCCAAGTTCACCAAATTTCTTGCCCTTCTCCAGAGGGAATTCATGAGATAAAAAAAAACCACAGTTAAAAAAAAACCCCAAATCTTTCTTAAACTGTCAAGTAAAAGCTAAGTAATTGTCAAGTGGTCTTTAGAGAGAAAAGGGTTTGGGAGAGGGAAGATTTCACTCTGTGTCATTTTTTATTTTTAACAGTCTTAATAAATAAATCCTAATATTAAGACTATTCATTCTGAAGCAGCCCTGGTCCTAGAGAAGAAGATCCAAAGAAGTTACAGCTTCCTCTACTTTTGCTCTACTTGAATACTGTTGTCTGAGTATATTTTTATCTTGTTTTATTATTGCCCAAATATCAATCAATTGCTGTTTGTTTGTTACCTTTTTAAATTTGAACACGGCCTTGAGTGCTTTCCAGGCAGGAGACAGATTGGGGACTAATGGCTTTTAGATTTTCAGAGCTGGGGAAAGCCACAAGAATAGAATGGAATATTTTATTGTATATGGTCCATTAACCTTTACAAAAGGACATAAAACTCTGAAAGACAATAAAATATAAATATTAAATCAAAATGAATCCTTAAAAAAAAGAAAGCTACAGACATGGAGTTCTGAAAGCAGAATTACAATCAAAGTTCTACATGGATATATTTTCAGACTGACAAATGCTATTAAAAGGCTTAGGCTTTTGTGAAGCTTACTTCATCAAACGTTCGGAGTGGTTCAACTGAGGAAGGAATTGAAAAGGGGATGTGGCAAAGTGGTGCTGGAGGAACAAAAGGTAGTTAAGCAGAATTATGCACTATATTATAAATACCTCATCAATAAACAGTTATCATGTATGAAAAAACATCCCATTTCATTTTTTGAAACCTTCTGAGTTGTCCTGAAATCTTCTAAGGCAGTGATGGCAAACCTTTTTCTAAAGGCATTCCAAAATTGTGACTGTGCGTGCCCACACCTACACTTCAATGCAACACCACTGCGCATGCATGCATTACCCCCCCCCCCCCAATGCAGGAGGAGTTTTCACCTTCCCCAGGCTATGGAGGCTTTCCGGAAGCCTGGTGAGGGTGGAAATAGCCTCCCCGGCCCACTGAACACCCTCCAGAAGCTGGAAACGTATCATTTCTGAACTTCCGGTTGGTCCGTTGGGCCTGTTTTTACCCTCCCCAGGCTCTGGAGACTTCCCTGAAGCCTGGGGAGGGTGAAAACAGCTTCCCCGGCCCTCTGGAAGATCAAAAAATCAGCTGGCCAGTGCACACATGCATTCTGGAGCTGACAGCTCATGTGCCGGCAAATATGGCTCTGCGTGCCACCTGTGGCACACGTGCCATAGGTTCGCCATCATGGTTCTAAGCCATCCAAGCTTGGCAACTTTAAGATTTGTAGACTTCAATTCCCAGAATTCCCCAGACAGCCATGCCCATGGTTAGATTCTAAGGTATTTGACTTTTGCAATCTCATCTTCAATTATATTGCTACCATTTCTTTTATCCAAAATGGCTACTTTGAGATCTGAAAGAGTGTCCTAGAAAGATAATACGTTCAGCTAATAATACGTTCAGATAATACGTTTGTTTTTCCTCCTGTTCTCAAATTGGCATCCATCCATTCTTTTGCCTAGAATTTGCCCGCTTGTCTTATGTAGAATCCAGAAGAGCAGATGATGGCATGGATCACATTATACATCACTGTTTCTCAGTCTCAGCAACTTTAAGATTTGTGGTTTTCAACTCCCAGAATTTCCTTGCCAGAACTCTGGGAGTTGAAGTCTACACATCTTTCTTTTTTTATTTTTATTTTTTCAAAACAAACACAACACATAAAATCTTCCTTTTTTACATACTGTAGAAAGTGTATCAGTTGGTTTCAAAAGACTTTCGTGCATCTCTTCCACAGTCATCAAGCATAATTCATATTAACTGAAGTATTTTAACTCAGATATTTATACATATTACCATCATTATACCTCCATTTAACTACAATTGTTTAATTGTTATCCCTCCTTCCTTCCCTCCTTCCTTCCTTCCTTCCCTCCTTTCTTTTCTCCTTCTCTCCTTCGTTTCCCCCTTCCTTTCCTCCTTCCTTCCCCCTTCCTTCTCTCCTACATTCCCTCCTTCCTTTCCTCCTTTCTTCTCTCCTTCTCTCCTTCCTTCCCTCCTTTCTTCTCTCCGTCCTTCCCTCCTTCCTTCCCTCCTTGCTTCCCTCCCTCATTCCCTCCCTCCTTCCCCCCTTTCTTTTGTTTCTTCTCTCCTTCCTTCCTTCCTCCTCTCCTTTCCCTTCTCTCCTTCCCCTTCCTCCCCTTTACCCTTCCCCTCTTCTTCTCATTCCTCCCCTCTTTCCTACTCTTATATTCCCTCCCATTCTTCCTCTGCATTTCCCTTTCTCCTATTCCTCTCCTTTCTCCTCTCCTTCCTATCTTTCCTTCTACTCCTCCCTCCATCCACTCTATCCGTTGTTGGAAGTCTACACATCTTAAAATACCAAAAGTTGAGAAACACTGCATTAGAGAAAAATCATGTGGAAGTGCCTCTAATCTTGTTTATAAAGTTGTTGGGATCCTGATGCTGCTGCTGTTGATATAAATACGTAAGCAAATAGCAAATCTGGTTTAATGCATAGCCTGGATCCCATGTTATCATCACCATAATTTCCCCATGAAGGTAACTGGAAGCATTATTTTGACCATACTTACTTTACATGTGGGAACATATGTCTCTGCCTTGCCTTGTCTCACTCTTCCTTTCCTTTATCCTCTTTCCTCTTTCCATTCCTCCTTCCTTAGTATATGAGAAAAAAAAACTGGTGTGGAACAGTAGCCTTGCTTGCTCATCCTGTATTGTAATAGTTCTTGTTAAGCTTTTTAATAGCATTAGATGTTTTGTAAAATTTCTTCTTAATCCTTTCATTTTTGTATCATTTTGACTGCTGTATGTCTATTTGCATTGCTGTTGTAGGTAAAGAAATGATGAAAATGTACTCAGAAACAATTTCCCCAAAGCTGACAGTGATATAAAAAATTCACTAATTTGTCTTGCAATATTTCTTGGGCATTTAAAAAGGAATATTGGATAGGAAGTGTTAAATATTGGTTAATTGTTCTGACTGTCAGTAACATCCTCTGAGCTCTCTGATTGGCTGAGAGCTCCAGAGGGTGTTGCCGACGCACTGTTATTGTTGATTGGCCGGGGACGCGACAGCAACTGCTGACGTCAGTCCCTCGGCCAGTGATTGGTTAAACAAGAATATAAATACCTTGGCGGGAGTTTTCCGTCCCTTGAATCGCCTTCAACCGAATAAAGAGTTCTTCTTGTTTGAAACCCTGGCTGTGCGTTGTCCCTCCGTCAATACTTAAAACTGGCGACGAGGATGGGATTCGGCGATTCCACGCAAGCCTAGGTTTAAAGACAGAGAGTTTATTCCAGCTAGCTGCTGTAAGTCGCTGTCCGCGCCAGCACCGAACGCTGAGGAAAATTTTTCCTGTCACGACTTCAGTCCATCCGCTCCTCACAAGTCAGTTTAGCCAGTATGAATTCATTGCCGCCTTTCGCTCCTTTCGGCTCCGCCGGCGAATCCTGGGAAGGATTCATGGAGCGCTTTGAAACATATTTAATCGCAACTAAAAATCAGGCTCAAACGGATGAGGAGAAGTGCAGCTTTTTCTTATCATGCTGCGAACCCTCAATGTTTGCCTCAGCCAGAGCCATGGCTGCTCCCAGACCCGCATACAAATTGGGCTGGGACAACTTGATGGCCAAATTAAAGGGGCACTATGCCCCAACGCCATCCAAAATTGCCCGCAGTTTCGCATTCAGGAGGCGGGTACAGAAGCCGGGGGAGACTATCAGTCAATTTTTGGAAGCCCTGCGCACTGTGGCGGCCCAGTGCGATTTTTCGAACCTAGAAGAAAACCTAGTCGAGCAGTTTGTGTGCGGTGTGCGGGATGTACACTTAAGAAGCCGCATGTTCCGCCACCATGACATTACGCTGCTCCAAGCAGTCGAGATCGCCAGAGCAGCTGAGCTCTCGGAGCAATCGACCGCCGATTTGGAACGGCTACAGCTGTCAACTAACCCGGCACCGGCCTCACAAGTGCATGACATTGACTATGATGATATAATCCCTTGTGAGGACCGGGAGCCAGACAACATCGATCAAGTCCGCGCACAACCATGGCGGAAGCCACCTGCCAAATCCACAGCCGCACCGCAAAACGCCAGGGTGCCTTGCCTTAGCTGCGGAGGCCGCCACGACCGCCAAACGTGCCAATTCAAAAATGCAATCTGCCACCGCTGTCAGAGGCAGGGGCACATCGCCCGATCCCCACCGCACTCCGGCCACTGGTTCTGGATCTGCTCCACAAGGACCACCCGGGCATAGCACGAATGAAGGCATTGGCCCGTAGCTATGTCTGGTGGCCCTTGCTGGACACAGAAATAGCGGCCCATGTGGGCCGCTGCACGACCTGTCAATTATCCAGGCCCAACCCCCCAGCCGGGCCTGCTCGTGAGTGGGAGGCTCCGAGAGGCCCATGGTCTCGCCTCCACATCGATTTCGCCGGTCCCTTCCACGGCCAAAGCTTCCTGGTAGTGGTGGACGCCTACTCTCGATGGGTGGAGCTAGTCCTCATGGGCTCCACCACAGCCGAGAGTACGGTCAGGGCCCTGCGGAGGATGTTCGCAACCCACGGGTTGCCGGACGTGGTGGTCTCGGACAATGGGCCACAGTTCACGTCCACCACCTTCCAGGAGTTCTTGGCCGAGCAGGGGATCCGGCATGCGCCCATAGCCCCGTACCACCCGGCCAGCAATGGCCGGGCGGAACGGGCGGTCCGCTCAGCTAAGGAGGCACTGAGCCGCATGGACCGGGGCGACTGGCAGGCGAGGGTGGCGGCTTACCTGCTAAGCCAACATTCCACCCCCTGCCCAACTACCAACAAAAGCCCCGCGGAGCTCTTGATGGGCAGGCGCCTGCGGACTCCCCTGGATAGGCTTCACCCGCTCTATTCAGGGGATCAGCCGAGCAATCTGGGGGTCCTCCCTCCCCGGTCCTTTAAGCTAGGAGATCCAGTGTGGGCTCGGTCGTTTACGGGGGAACCAAAATGGGTGCCGGGTGCTATCGTTGCCCTGACTGGCCCATGTTCTTTCAGGGTCCAATTGGCTGATGGAACCCAATGGAGACGCCACCTGGATCAATTGAGGAGGCGTCTCCCGTCGCAGGCTGGTGGCCGCGAACCCCTGAGCGACAACACCGCAGCCCCGGGGTTGCAATGTGAAGCCTTCGCCACTCCAGGCCTCAACCTGCACCAAGCACAAACCCCTCAATCCGAGAGACCACATCCAGGGGCCTTTGCCACACCAGGCCCCCTCCTGTTTCAACAACAGCGTCCTCAATCCGGCAGTCCGCAACCGAGGGCCTTCGCCACACCAGGCCCTGCTTACCCAAGCGCCGCCCAAGGGGACGCCAATCCAACAACTCAATCCGAGGACGCACAGAGAATTCCCCCCACGACAAGTGACGCGCCCCCACGGCTACACCTACCGTTGCAGTTGAGCCCGCCTTCTGGGCCTTCCCGAAAGGGCGTGCCTCGGAGCTACACTCCCTTCGGGGAGGAGCTACCACGAGGAGGTCCTCCTCCGCCGACGACTTCTCCTGCAATGAGAAGATCTGGGCGGGTCCGGCGCCGCCCAGCATATCTTAAGGACTACGCATGCTCCGTTTCGGGCATGCGCAGAACTGGGGGAAAGGGGTGTTAAATATTGGTTAATTGTTCTGACTGTCAGTAACATCCTCTGAGCTCTCTGATTGGCTGAGAGCTCCAGAGGGTGTTGCCGACGCACTGTTATTGTTGATTGGCCGGGGACGCGACAGCAACTGCTGACGTCAGTCCCTCGGCCAGTGATTGGTTAAACAAGAATATAAATACCTTGGCGGGAGTTTTCCGTCCCTTGAATCGCCTTCAACCGAATAAAGAGTTCTTCTTGTTTGAAACCCTGGCTGTGCGTTGTCCCTCCGTCAATACTTAAAAGGAAGATATTGTACCCAGAGACTTAAAACAATAACAACACAGAGATATATGTGATACTTATAAAAGGTGTGGCTTCTGGCCTCTTGTATATTGTTTATGTACTGCTGACTTGGAAATTCTCTTCAATTGGCAAAATGAATTCTAGTCAGAGGGAGGCTAAAAGCTTCATTCATTCCAATTAAACCTTCCTGAAACTATCAGATTCGCAACCATTTATTATACATCATGTCTTTGCTTCACTGACAATTGCCCCATTTTTTGAAAATTTCAAGCACATGGCTTTCCTTCTCCTTTGTAAATGTATTGAGAAATCATGGAGCCTTGCTGGTTTGTTTATTCTGCTGGGTTCCAGTAACAAGAGGCTAGCAGGTTTTCAGTCCTGGTTGAGATATGTTGTCAGCAAGAATCAATCTTTCCCTCCCAACATTAGCAGGATGTTTTAGGACTTGTGCACAGTGGCTTATATTTATAGTTGGGCTTTGTAGAACCCTGGAGCTGGAAGAAGCCACTTAGGCCCTCTTCCCCTATCTCTGGCTCAGTGCACAAACCCAGATGAATTGTGGATTGTATTCCCCATTAGACTTTGCATCTGCTGCAATATTTTGTTTTTTGATGGTCTTCTCTTATAAAAAGAAATAGACCTTCTGTTGAATGCAGGCTTCTTTTAAACGTTTTAATATCCCATGCTTACCTATAAGCACATAAAGCAACATACCTGGAGTCCCATTGATCTCCTGCCCTGTGTTTAGGCCTTGGTCTGATGATACAAGAAGGCCTGGTATCAAAATCTAAGCCCTTAAAGCTTTCCCTGGCTCTGCACTCACATTTTAAAGGTTAAGATCTTCTTATCCTAGATATAGGAGTTTGCTGTGTCCTTCCTTAATTGCAGAACTTATGGGAGGAGATGGCATCTTTCATTTGTGAGCCTACCAGGTGGCGCAGTGGTTAAATGCAGCACTGCAGGCTACTTCAGCTGACTGCAGTTCAGCAGTTCGGCTGTTCAAATCCCACCAGGCTCAAGGTTGACTCAGCCTTCCATCCTTCCGAGGTGGGTAAAATGAGGACCCGAATTGTTGTTGGGGGCAATATGCTGACTCTGTAAACCGCTTAGAGAGGGCTGAAAGCCCTATGAAGCGGTATATAAGTCTAACTATTGCTGATTGCTTGCTACCATGCTTTTTGAGCAGATTCCCCTCCTACCCCCACCTTGCAGAATGCATTTTTAAATTAGAAAGCTCTTCTGGGATCAATCTGGGTTGGTTACTAGGATCAGAGATTTTGTCTTCTGAACTTTTGGACTCGTACTGGAGCCCATCCTCAGGGAGTTTCTCTTTAAGGGAGTGTGTGCTTTGTCTATTCTGTGTGTGGAATTTATATATGGTGCCCATTGTGTATGGCTTTTTAGATGCTGATAGGAGTGTTGATGGCCATCTATTAAGTTGTTGGCTGTTGTTTCCTTGTGCTGCCAAGCCCTCACATCCTAAGTACCTGATAAGCTGGTGGCAAATTAGCACTGCTGTTGACCGATGAAGGGCCCATTTCCCAGGCTTCAATCACTTCCCTAGCTGTTTTTGTGCCTGCTCATCTAACATTTTTGGAGCTGCAAAACTATTCCAGTTTATAGGATTTAGTGTGAACATTATGAAAAAAGCATATAATTGCTGGCAAATTAGAATTTCCAAACAAGATTCTTACTCATCTTGCCAAGTCAGTCTTGCTGTTGGAATTGAAAGGAAGGAGATGGGTCTTAAAAATCAGGAAACATATTCTGCCTCTGTCTCTGTCCCTCTCCCTCTCTTCCCCCCATCTCTCTCTCTCTCTCTCTTTCTCTCTCTCTCTCTCTCCCATCTTCCATCCCTCCCTCTCTCTTCCACATTCAAAACCCCACTGTTTGAATGAGGTGCTGTTATTCCTTTCACTTCTGGCATAGTATCAGTTGCATAGAATGGAAGCAGCTCCAGAAAAAGCACGTCCCTCTTGCAGTTGTGCATAATCTACAGACAGAACAAATGACTTAATAAAACAGGCAGTGCCTCAGGTGATAAGGAGTATTTGATCAAGAAGGTAACTATATGGAAGCATTTCTGAGAGAAAAAATGAACTGAATGAAAATGTAACTCCAGCAACTGAAAAATAATAATACATCTGGCTTTCATCCCCTCCCCTGCTTCGTCTCTCATCTTCATATAACCAGATTTTCTTTGCTTAATGTCAGCAGTGAGCAACAAAAGTGAATAAGGTGATTGCCTTGATGCACTGTTTCTAAGGTTTGGGCAGCCTAGACCTTTGAGGTGAAGGACCACAAATAAGTGTCTTGCTTGGAAGCCCTCTCCCCTCTCCCTGGCTACTAAATCTTTTCTTTAATGTGACATTTGTTGCTGCCATGTCTTTTTTCCCATGGTGTAACATGCAAGCCAGGCCATTACCCATTTGAATCTTTTTTATTAATACATTCCAAATTTCATTATTCTCCTTTGAAATAAGTTCTGTTCAGCTAACACTTTTCTTTGGCCTCTGCAGCCATCAAAGGGAAAATATACTTGTGGATTTTCTTTCTAGCCAACTCCTGGAGTTCTCTCTTTCTTCCCACTTCTGTGGGAAAAGCAGCCTGTCTGCTGTCTTGTCAATATCTTCCCAGCCAGAGTGCTTTGGAGGGCCATCACAAAACCTTGGCAAAGAGCCAAATATGATCTACACTCTGCACTCCTCAAGCTGGAAGCAAGACCAGGACTTTGAAGCTAATTTTGCTCCCTCTCAGGGGCTTGGCATGGTGTCTGAGCAGATTCACACATTTTCTTTTTTCCTTCAGAAAGGGAGCAAAACTAATCTGGCCTCTAGTATGCCTCCGTAACTTTCACAGTGTTTTCCAAGGATAGTGGCAGTAAGTAAAATGATGAACCGTTGCTATATACACTGTCTGGAGTGGATAGAGGGGATCAAAATCATAGAATTCCTTTTACACGCTTGTCAGTTTACAACATTTCAACTCTTAAACAGCTTTCCTCTTTTCACCAACCTGAGTTTTTCCTTCTCTATGAGTGATGGATAATTTGAGCTCTTTTCTGCCTGCTACAACTGTGGAACAAAGGGGGATTTTCTTGAGCCCGTTTCAATTTTACTCTTTCCTTCCCCCCCCATTATTCCCTCCCCTCATGGGAACTCAGGGTCTGCCCAGTGAAATTGGCTCCCTCCAGCAAGGAAAAAGTTCTCAGAAAGACACATGCTATTGATAGGGTAGTTATTTCTGTCATCATTTTTTTTAAAAAAATGTCCCTATTATAATATATGCTCCAAAATTCCGATGAATGAGCCCAAGCAAATTAGAAGTCCAAGGCTGGAATCTTCTTCAAAGAGCTTCTTTATTGGGATACATCATATCGGCATGCTTAAATGGAAAACCAACTCTAAATATTTTCCAGAGTTTCAGTATAATTAAATTAGAAAATGATTCCCTGCCCAAATGTCACAGGTCACATTGTCCAATTAAATTAATCAGCGGGCTCCTTAGGCACTCCCATCCACCTTCAATGACACCTGTAAAGATGACCTTGGTTCCTATGAGAAAGATCAGTGTTGTGTCTCCCCCCTCCACCATAGTGTGTGGCAACTGAAAAATAAGAAAATGGCTCCTGCCAGGTTCGGTTCGAAGTTGACAATATGCTTTGCTTCAAATGTACGTGACGCTTATTGGAAAGCATGAGTATGAGATAGCCTTTACGCACAGCAGTGATCAAGGAGTCGTACTGTATCTTAAGGACTCATTCCTAGAAAGTTCATTATACTTCCTGTGGTTTGGGGAACGTGGGTAGATTGATAGCTTGCTCAAGAGGAACTCTCAAAGCCAGAATTCACTTGACTATATTAGAATGAATGATAGCCATTCACCTAGGATGATAAGGGAAAGGGTTACTTTTGAACTCTACTGAACTGGAGTAAAATGTTTTCCCAGTATCTGATGATACCAATAACTAAGGTTCAGCCCTTCATTTAACCATCTCAACTTGTGCTTCCAGATCAGCATCGAGGATACTATGGCACTTCTCTTGATGATCACATAAGGAGTGGAGAATGAGACAGGCAGCAGTAAGCAGGCCCATCATGAATTCATTGTATAATCTAGACATGCCAGGATCGAATGGACCAATGCTTACATTGTATCAACCTTTCCTTATTACTCTGCATTTTTTCATTGTCGATGTTTGTTGTATTGTTTTTACTTTCATACATGGAATTCTTGTTACTCTCTGATCTTGGTTGTTCGCTTACAGACATTTTGTAACCCAACTAGGCAACATCATCAATGTGAGTGAATGTGGGGTTTGCTCCCTGTTTATATACAATACCTTGAGATTAGGGCATTGTTTTCAGCTTGATAGTTTGCTTGCTGTAGTTTGACCTTGAACTCATCTCTCTCTTTCTCTCCATCTCTCTCTCTCTCTTTCTCTCTCTCTCTCTCACACATATCTATCTGCCTGCCTGCCTGCCTGCCTGCCTGCCTGCCTGCCTCTCTATCTATCTATCTATCTATCTATCTATCTATCTATCTATCTATCTATCGATCGATCGATCGATCGATCGATCGATCGATCTATCTATCGATCTATCGATCTATCATCGATCTACCTACCTACCTACCTACCTACCTACCTACCTACCTACCTACCTATCTATCTATCTATCTATCTATCTATCTATCTATCTATCTATCTATCTATCTATCTATCATCTATCATCTATCTATCCCATTCCATTCCATTGGAACTTTCATATAATTTCTACAGCACAATAGGGCTAACTCCCAAGAAATAAGCGTGGCTCTCTGAGGATCTGTGGATACTTAGCCACATCACAGTTTGACATGGCTGTGCAATTGGTTAAGATAATAATGTATAATCATGCTTCTGTATAATACATAGCACTACTTCTGAAAATAATGGACAAATTTCAGAGGGAAAACTCTGCTGGCTATGCAGCAAAAACAGCCACATTTTCTAATAGCTACCATTAGGTTTTCATTTTACACACATTACCTACAATAAGTCACATTGATCTCAATGGAATTTACTTATGAGTTCCATTATAATTTACTTGCTGTGGTATAAACTTTCTTGATCTAAAATTCACTGCATTACATGCTTTGAACCACAAAATCATGCCACAACAAGCCATTGCAGTGTCATAAGGCTGTAGCTTTCTTCATTTTTCCCCCCTTGTCAAATATCATTCAGTCCGTCCTTAGAGTAGCTTAATACACTAGCAGTGTAGAAATTATGGATCTATAACTCCTTCCTAAGCATTGTACTATATTCATTTTTTAAAAAGTCATCGCTCACTAAGGTAAATAGCAAATGATTTATATCAGCTATGGGAATTACAAATGATTGCATCCAAGTATCCTGAAATGCATTATTCCACCTCTACCTCTGATCGCTATAGGAGAAAAAAAAGAATAATTTTAATTAGGAGTGCTGTAAAAGTTTGAAAATATGAGGTATTTAAAAAATAATCTTCCTCTACCCTAAAGTATTGCAAAAACACTCTCACTACCTCCCTCCCCCCCCTCTCTCCCCCTCCATCCCTCCCTCCCCCCTCGCCCTCTCTCTCCTTAGATCAAATTTGATCCATTTTATCAATATGCAATTTCTGGAAATTAATAGTGCATAATCCCAAGATAATCCTTTGTACTGCAATTATTTTAGCATGTATGGTTCAAATCTGAGCACATAATTCAAGATCAATTGCTGTCCCTTTGTTAAACCGATTGCATCTAATTCTTTCCACATTAGAAATGTTATCAGTGCTTGCTGTCCTATTCCTATGCACCTCTCAGAAGGCTGCCCAGTGCAGCCTTTCAGTTTTATGTCCATAATAAAATGTGATTATGTGAAGCAAAGAAATATTCTTAGACAAGAGAAACGAAATCCTCTCTGCTGAACCAGCTATGATTTACAAGGTGTCCATCACTTTAAGATGTGCTCCTTTCATTATCAGGTTCGGCCAACAATTGAAGAGAAGGCTTCTATCTTTTGACCTTACACTGGTTAGTCTGACATTTGATGTTGCCTTAAATGGACGAGTGTACCTTTGAGATTAAGTACCAATTTCACAATAACACCCAGAAGCTTGCTATCAAAGATAGCAAGAACGATTTGAGTTTTCTGTTTCTTCTTCTTAGAACAAACAGTGAGTAAATTGGGGAAAAATAATACATTACTAGGAAATAAACCCACTACTGGAGAGTTAGGGAAAAAAGGTATATATAATTGCTAGGTGGAACCTAGTTTTCCTGTTACTATGGAGTGATCAGAGCAGAACCATAATTATCTTATCAAAGATGTCTCCATAAAACTTTGTGGAAGAAAAACAAAAAACAAAAAAAGACATGGGAAAATCATTTAAAAACCAGATGCCATAATTAATCCAACATTTAGCATTTCCTCATAGTTACCTACCCTATTTTTTGGAGTATAAGACACACCTTTTCCCCTCAAAAAAGAGGCTGAAAATCTGGGTGATCTTATACACTGAATACAGCATTTTTTGCATCATGAAACCCCGCCCCTTCACCAAAATGGCATGCATAACTTGTAGGAGGCTTTCAGAGAACTCCTGGGGGCTGGGGAGGGCAGAAATGAGCATAAAACAGGCCATTTTTTGCTCAATTTTGCCACCCCCAGCCCTCCAGGAGCACTCTATAAGCTTCCTAAAGGCTATCCATGCCCTTTTTTTGTGTGAAAAACAGGCTGTTTTTGGGAGGTTTGCAGAGTGCAAAAACTTTTTTTTAATTTGCCTCTTCAAAACCTTGGTGCGTCTTATATTCTGAAAAATACGGTGTATTGATGTGGAAGAATAGTGTGCTACTGTTACAAGTGTCAAAGATACATTTATGAATAATGAAACAATACTTATGCTGTAGCTCTCTATTAATGAGGTTCTGTCACCTTGATTAATCTGAATTTCCAAAGACTCCAGTATGTGTCAAGTCCAGAACTGGCAACCAACCCACTGAACTGTGCTTTGTTATGCATGTACCATTAGTGCTGCAGCAGAGGTGGTGTTCAGCAGGTTCTAACCAGTTCTGGAGAATTGGTAGTGGAAATTTTGAGTAATTCAGAGATCCAGTAAATATCACCTCTGACTGGCCCCACCCCCATCATTTCTCTGCCTCCCAAGTCCCAACTGATTGGGAGGAAATGGGGATTTTTCAGTAAATTTCCCCTGGAGTGGGAGGGACTGGAGATTTTACAGTAACCTTCTCTTGCCGCACCCACCAAGCCATACCCACAGAACTGGTAGTAAAATTTTTGAATCCCACCACCATGCTACAAGTTACAATATTTTCTTGGGGAACTGTAATGCCCTTAGCATCCACAGCGAATGACCGCTAACTGAAAATACTACTGTTTATTTATATATTGCTTGCCTTTATTATTTTTTATAAATAATTCAAGGCAGTGAACATAACCAATGCTCCTTCCTTCTCCTATTTTCCCCCACAACAAAAGTGAAGTGAGTTGGGCTGAGAGAGAATAACTGGCCCAAAATCATCCAGCTGGCTTTCACGGCTAAGGTAGGACTAGAATTCATTGTCTCCTGGTTTATAGCCTGGTGTCTTTACCACTAGACCAGATTGGCTCTCCATAAATATCTCTGTGTCAAACTGGGACTTTAACCAGTAATAGGACTATTGGATATGTCTAGAAGGAAAGACTAAGGGTGACATAATAACAGTAGAGTAGAATAACAAGAGTTGGAAGTCTTCTAGTCCAACCCACTGCCTAGGCAGGAAACCCTACACCACTTCAGACAAATGGTTATCCAACATCTCCAGTGTTGGAGCATTCACAACTTCTGGAGGCAAGTTGTTCCTCTGATTAATTGTTCTAATTGTCAGGAAATATCTCCTCAGTTCTAAGTTGCTTCTCTATTGGAACATTGTATTGTAACAATGTTCCTATATATATGGGGCTGTCACAAAGGAGAGGAGCCAACCTATTCTCCAAAGCACCTGAAGGCAGGATAAGAAACAATAGAAGGAAAATAATCCAGGAGAGAACCAACCTACAACTAAGGAGAAAATTCAGACGCTTGGCAGCTGACTCATATTTATCATGGTTGCAGTGTTCTGGGGTCATGTGATCACCTTTTGTGACCTTCTGATAAGCAAAGTCAATGGGGAAGACAGATTCACTTAACAACTGTGTTCTTAACTTAACAATGGTTGTAATTCACTTAACAACTTTGGCAAGAAAAGTCATAAAATGGGACAAAACTCAATTTATTCAATTCACGAGTCTGGGATTATCTGTATAGCACTGCAAAATACAAATGGAATATTAGAATAACTGAATGCTAGGAGATCTAATTGGAAAAAAAACATTGAGATCAGACATACCTTCTCTTTATTTTCCTATTCTGGATGTTTATCTTACCCCAAAATAATCTCACTTTAAAAAAGATCAAAAGCCAGAAAATTATACACTTAAGCCTGCATGCCTCCTTGATACCATATCATTGTAGAAAGTTCTTCTGTATGTTGTTAAATAATAACTTTGTGGCAGTAAAACAGTAAAACAAAAAAAGTAATGTTCTTCTTTGAGATATCTTAGAGAAACAATTTTAGACCTAATGGCCATAAATTAGAGTTAGATGAATGTAAAGTTACACGAGATTGCTGACCTATTTTATTTCACTTCTCTTATAATGAAAAGCGCTGGAAAATCTTAACTATGAAAGGGAATATAGAAACATTTCATGGATTTCACTGATGATTGGATGACACCCAGGATGAACTAATATGTATTTGTCTGCTTCATATATTTGTCTGCAATAATATGCTTTCACGGTTTAATGCACCGAGCATGTTTTTATATGAGATGTCAAGGCTGATACAGAAGGACCAAAACTTCCCAAATTAACAAAAGTACTGTCAACATGTCTTGTGATTTAATGCCTGTTTTGAAATTTAATTTTATTACTGTCAATATTTTTTCCCCAATTCCAGCACTGTGTTTTTATTTTCAAATGGATGACAAACTCTGTAGAAACAGCAATATTCAATGAGGTTAACAATGAAAGTCTGGGGCGGTAACTACCCATTGTTTGTCATGTCATGTCTGTTTGTATTGCAGCTTCTTCTTTTATTGTTCTTTTGTTTACAATCTGGAGCAAAGGGGTTGGTTACAGGGTGTCCTTCCAGAAAAAAGCTCCAAAGCAATTCCAAATATTACTTAGAATGGAATGGTGAAGTCACCTAGAAAGGGCTATTTCATACCAAATTTGTTGACAGCACAGTACATTTTCCTATATATTTTAAAACAGAGAAAGTAATAGAAAATGAAGAAGCTAAAGTGCTCTGGGACTTCAGAATTCAAACAGATAAGCACATATCATACAACACCCCAGACATAGCAACTGTTGATTTTTAAAAAAGTCAAAAAAGTCAGGATAAAGGATGTTGCATTATCTAGAGGCAGCAGAATGGAAGAGAAAGAACTGGAGAAAAACCACAAAATTCAAAGACCTGCAATAAATGTAGAATGACTGCAACAAAAGAAAACAAAGTTCCAATGGTGATAGGCACCTTGGGTGCAATTCCAAAACATCTCCAAGACCACTTGAACACCTTTGGCATTGACACAATTGCCATCAGTCATTTGCAAAAGGCAGTTTTATTTGGAAGAGCTTACATCTTCTAACAATACCATTAATATCATCGAACAACAATCTTGTTTATCCCACATTCTTGGGAAGGACTTTATAAATGGATAAAAAGGCCAAATCCATTTTAAATATCTGGTTGATTGTGTAACCAATCTTAATAATCAATGTGGCCACCAATCCAGAAACCAAGGTTGCTGAATTGGAAGAAGAGGTTCTAATTTCAAGGAACTCTAGCAACTATTTGACTTTGCCCCAACTCCACCACTTCACCACTCCACCACTACCACAAATCCTGGCAACAGCTTTATGTTCTACCACTTCAGAGCTGTTACCTTCAGTTCCAGCCAATGGTACCAAAGTTCAGAAACCCGCTGCATCGCTTTCAGTCAACTCTGCCATTGCTGCTACGCCACCAGTGATCCATTCTGCTGACTCCAGTTCTTCTTGCTGATGTCACCCTCAATAGTAGCCACCAATCTGACTGTTCTGATATTGTTTCCCATATCTATTCCAACTCCAGGCAGCCAATAACCTGTACATTTTCTTATATCTGAAATAGAAGGTGTCAGAAAATATTTTGGGGATCAATCATTCTACAGTGGAATAACATATAAGGAGTTAATTGATGACCAGGAGTTCAAAATGCAAGTTTTCCTTTCCACAGACTTCCCAGAGTAGTTTTGGACTAGTCAATTCTTAGACTCATACATTGTAGTCTAACACATCACCTATATTAAGGCATAATGCAGTTTGCTTGCTTTTGGCCGAGTGAAATGTCTGATTCCAATTGTGTGATGCATAAATTGTTAATGATATGCATCAGAGGTGATATTCAGCAAGTTCTGACCAGTTCCGGAGAACCGGTATCAGAAATTTTGAGTAGTTCGGAGAACCAGTAAATACTATCTCTAACTGGCCCCACTCCCATCTATTCTCTGCCTCCCGAGTCCCAGCTGATCAGGAGGGAATGGGGATTTTGCAATAACTTTCCCCTGGAGTGGGAAAGAATGGAGAGTTTACAGTATCTTTCCCTTGCCATTTCCACCAAGCTACGCCCATAGAACCTGTAGTAAAAATGTTTGAATCCCATCACTAGTATGCATGTGTGAATCCAGCCTTGCTCTCTTAGCCCTATATAACTTGCTGTTACTGTGAAGAAATAAATTAATGGAAAGGATATGTTCTTTGCCTTGAGTTCTGACAGGAAATTTGGGATATAAATAAACAAAATAATCTACCAGCCATCACACAGTTCATGAGAATTAAACTGCCCATTTTAGTTGAGTTCTTTTTCAATATGGTGAACATAATATGATGTACTCCAAATTATACTTCTTAGTTGACTAGAGTAGAACATTGTTGTTCAACAGTGGGGCGATTGCTTACTATATCTAGGGAGGGGAGGGTCCTATAAATGCAATTTACCCACTTTGTTTCTTCTTCTTTGTAACCATGTCACACAATCACATCATTACATTTGATTAGCTGGCAGAGTCTCATTAAACACCTGCAGCCATCCTATACATGCTGATTAAATTCTGCAGCACAGAAAAGTAAATCATAATTCCTACCATGTTTGACTTAAATCTTTCAAACATGGGGCCAAAGCATGTTTACTGGGCTGGACGAGGTGATTCAGAGCGTCAGAGTGAACAATTGTTTCCTCTGGTGAATTCCATTGTTAGCAATATTGATGATGCATCTTACATGTTGCCTAGATTACTCTTTATTGCTGTAAGAAACAAAACTGTTTTAACTTTCTGAGACTTTTCCTTTTCCTTTTTTTTGTAAAAAGTATCTTGGGAGCTTATTAATTTCATTAGAATCCTGAAGATGTTTCATAGCACGCATCAGTGTCACTTTCCACCTCTCCTTTCCTTACAATTTTGCTTATTGTTCTGAAAGAAGAACTTTAAAAAGCCAGGTTGTTTCTTGGGTAATTGAGTTATAAATGTTATTCATAGAGGTGTTTCGGCTTATGAGGTGTTAAGGGAAGCTCTGGCTGCTATAAAACTAGTGATGAAGCTTCCTTTTGGAGCTTTCCTATTCAACTGCAGTTGGAAAAATGCTGCCCAGTGGTCTACAGATGACCACAGAACATTATTTTTACCCCTTAAATATATGCAAAGTTTTTACAAGGATGGAACAAGTTGGGCTTTTTAAATTTATTATTCTCATATTCCTTTCAAGTTCCAGAAATTGTCATTGCAGATGGCTAACTTGTGTACAATACTGCACAACCTTTTTTTATTTACAGGACTGCCAATCTCATGACAGTGACAAACAGCAATTAAAATAATCCGGTAATAAATGTCTGAGTCAACCTACAAGCCAAGCTGATTTAATCGCCTGAATCAAGCAAATGGTGGAACAGCCAAGTCATCAAGGCTTTGCTAAAGACAAACTTACCTAGAGACATCAAAACTGCTGGAGAAAGATTATTTCACAGAGTATTGTATTTTCTTTTGTAGTATAAGATGCACCTTTTCACCTCAAAAAAAGGGTGAAATTCTGGGTGCATCTTATACACTGAATACAGCCTTTTTGGCCTCCTGAAACACTGCACCCTTCACAAAAATGGCTGTGCATAGCCTTTAGTAGGCTTCCAGAGTGCTCCTGGGGGTTGGGGGGGCAGGAATGAGAGAAAAATGGGGCCATTTTGTGCCCCCCCCAGCCCTCAGGAGCATTCTATAAGCCTCCTAAAAGCTATGCATGCCATTTTTTGACGAAAAACGGGCCCATTTTTGCAAAACAATGGGCTGTTTTTGCTCATTTTTGCCCCCCAACCCTCAGGATGACTCTACAAGCCTCCTAAAGGTTATGCAGGCCCTTTTTTTGATGAAAAACAGGCCCATTTTTGCAAAAAATGGATTGTTTTGGGGAGGTTTGCAGAATGCAAAAACTTTTTTTTAAAAAAATTGCCTCTTCAAAATCTTGGTGCAAAATATCTTATACTCCAAAAATACGGTAAGTACTGCAACAAGGAAGATACAACTTCTGGGTCCAACAAGATGACATTATTTGATAGGAGGATCCAGAGCTTGCCCTCCCTACTAGAACTGAATTGAATGATATGCATTCAACAGAGAGACATTCCCGCATATAGATCAGCTGCATACTCATGTCCAAAAAAGTGCACTGATTGGCTATTGTTTTATGGATACAGTTGGAAATGTTAGCTTTGACTTTTAAAGCCTTTAATGGCTGATGACCTGACTCTTTGAAGTATCTCCTGCTAACTCTGACATCATGGTTATGGTTGGAATAAAATGACAGTTTGCTAAATCTTACAGAAAAAGAAAACTTAAAGCATAATATGTTACTTGAAATCTTGAAGTTGGGCAATTTTAAAGTTGGGATTTTTATTCGGCAGCTGGTGGCCTACAAGATATAGTCCAATATGTAAAACTGAATTTGTGGAAAAGGACAGGTAGAGTTTGCCAATGAATAATGTAGATTTTCATTGAATCTAATGTAAATTATTCATTGAACATCATGTATTTACTCTTCTTTAAGCTCCTGATTAACACTAAAGGGATGGAAGCTACTGAGATCCTGAAAAAACAACTTAAAATTAACAGAGCTTATAAATTAACAATTTATATATAATTTTATAGTATGGTATTTATAAAATTTAATGTTAGTTGTTTAACTAACTATATCTAACTTTATAGTAATGGCAATTATTTAACCAAAACAATGCATATGCAGTACATAATATTAACTGATGGAGCACATATAAATTGAGTCAACTATATTATTGGTACAAGGCAGTGATGGGATCCTGCCGGTTTACCAACCGGTTTGATGATCATGTGCTTTGTGCATGCGCGCGCCTGATGCATGCTCTCAGTGTGTGCGCAGTTTTAGCAAAACTTACCTTCCACGTTAGTTCTGGGCAATAACACAGCTGAGGTGTGGCAATCCACTCTGCTGCACAAATCAGCTGAGAGAATATAGGTAAGTAAAGCACAGGGGCGGGTGGGCTGGTGGGTGGGATCGTCAGAGCAAACCAGTTTGTTCCCCAGCTGATTGTTGGAGCTACCAGTTCATCTGAACCAGTCCAAACCAGCTGAATCCCATGCCTGGAGCAAGGTGGAAGACAGCAATTATAACAGCAAAGATGTGGTGAGGATTTTGTTATGGAATGTATCAAAAACTGTTTATGTGAATGTTTCAAGTCAAGCTAAAGCAAAAGTACAAAACTGAACAGTTTCCACAATATGAATTTAAGCATATAACCACCATTATCAAGGAAAATGTCCAGAATCACTTTGAAGTCCTGAACTTCCTTTACTAGGGAAACAGAGAACCAAAACATTGTTAAAGATGAATCTAAATTAATCTGCCAAATACCAAAAAAGCAAACTGGATGTTAGAATACATGGTGAAAGTTATGAGAATTAAGAGAATAGAAGTGAAACTCATTTTCTGTGGACTTTTTGATGAGATTCTTATTTCATGTTTATTTTAGGATGTACCCTTGGCTTTACAAAGTTGGAAAAGGTTCCAGGTGTTAGGAAAAAATGATTTCTGGGATGCATGCAATATGGAATTACTCATTGCAAATCCTGAATTAGGAGAAAGGTTTGATTCAATGGAATCACTTATGATAAGCATAAAGTTCTTGACATCCTGCTACAGATTTGTAAACTTAGTACAGACTAATTAATTCCATTCCACTCCTTATATTAAACACCAAGAAATATTTAAAGGAAAGAATCTGGTATAGGAAGCAGGAAAGGAGTATGATAACAAGAATGTCAGGCCTGCCTCCATTCAAAACCTAAGAAAGAAAACCCCTGACTCCATTGAAGTAGAGAAGAAATACTTTTACTGAGTTTGAAATGATAGCAGAGAAAGAAAAGCAAGATCTGAGCCAAAAGGCGCGAAAGTTTCATATTGAACGTTTTCCCAAATCCCTCCCCCCAGGGACCCAGGCTGAATGTTCAATCCATGTTCCACATAGTGTCATGTGGGGCACATCCTCAGGTGTTTTCGTCCAGCTGGAGTTCTAGGATGGTTGGTCTTGACTGGGTGTAAACAACTGGAGAGCAAACCTTCCTTTTAGTACATATGGGCCTTCATCACAGCAGCACACTTCCCAAACCCAATGCCATGCCCCCCTCGTCATTACTATGACAGCTGATAGCAAGCAAGCAAGCAAGCAAGCAAGCAAGCAAGCAAGCAAGCAAGCAAGCAAGCAAGCAAGCAAGCAAGCAAGCAAGCAAAGGGAAAACCCATGCTGGAGATCTGGCTGACAGAGAGATAAAGTATGCAGGGCTTGAAGGGTATGTTCAGAACCCAGCAGCAAAATATATGATGATGATGATGATGATGATGATGATGATGATGATGATGATGATGAATATCCATTCAGTTGTGTCCAACTCTTGACAATTCTATGGGCCAGGTCTTTCCATGTCTTCCAATCTTGCACTACTTCTTTGGGTAATTCTATGCTCTGGTTGGGGTAAGCTTTGATGGTTTCTAACCACCATGTTTCTTGGCAGCCTGATTTCCTTTTCATGCTAGCTCTTCCAAGCATAATTGCTTTCTCTAGTGAATTATCCCCACAGGACATGGCCAAAATAATGAGACACAGTTTTGTGATTTTGTCTTCCAGTGATGTCTGGTGCTCTATTGAAGGCATTAGCAACTTGGCATGGGAAAAGCTGCTAGCTTATCTCCTGATTTGGACACAGATGGTAAAATAATAGATGGTCTTATGTTTTCCCACTTATGTCAACAAGCAATAACAAACTTTAAAGAAGTCGAAGCCTAGCTTGGATCATAAGTTCCCAATTGCTTTGTCAGGAAAGGTTACCAACTGCGATTTTCATTTAAGGTCGAATAAGAAATACCTTGCTAGTTGAATATTTATTGCCAACACAATGCAGTCTCCTTGAGAACTGCAAAAGCTCAGACTTGGCCAAGTACGCCTCTCAGAGTGTTTAATTCCCAATGTAGTCATTCTTATTTAATGCTACAATAGCTAAATATTCTAAATGCCTGTACAGCTTTCTGTAATGAATTGGAAAACTTGGCACTGAGAAATCAAGACAAGCCCCAGAACGGTCTTTGTCTGGGTTCCAGGAGCTGTCAATAAATCTTTCATTTGTAAGTTATGGTCTTAGAGGTCCTTGTGCCAGCAAGAGCCCAAAGAGCCCACATTAACTTTAACTGAAGAAAGATACCGACTTCATTTGCATTAGGTCACCAATCACCATGATGGCTTTTGTCACGAAGCGTAAGCGTGGAGGCATGAGATTAAGACGACTGCCTTTCCAAGAAGTGCACTTCAAGTTGTTCTTTTGGTTAATGGGATGGAGCAGGATCTGACATAAACGATATGAATCCAAATCAACCAAAGTGAATGTTTTACAGGCCATAAGCATTTCACAGTTCAACGCTCCTAAGCGAGATATACTTGCTGACACAAAGGGCCCAGGTGTGCATAGAGAACACCTTCATCAAAAAAGAGCTGTCTCCTACATTTTAAGGCAAAATGTAGCTTGGTACATGGAAAAGAAGGTGCGGGAAGCTCAGCAGCCAAATTGGTATGTTGTAAATTAAAGGCTACAGAGCATACTGTATATTATCATTCACAAAATTGCTATTCCCATCAAACCACATCATTATAGATAGTTTTCAGAGAACTATTCCAGAAAGGAGAATAATTAGTCAAGGGTAGAGATGGGAAGAAACTTGTCCAATTAGTATTTTAGTGCCAACTTCTTTAATTCATGGTTTCTGGGGGGGAAAAGCTATTGGAAGATGGCTTTACTTCAATATTACACATTTGCAGAGCAATCTGCAATTAAAAATATATAGCTATGAATGGACTGTTATGTGTTTATTGACTATTAGTCTTTTAGTGACGTGTTAGTACTGTGTGTCACTCAATTGCCTGCTGACTCAGACTAATAAAATCTTTTGTGTTACATTAATCTGTAGCCTCATAATTCATAATCATAACTGTTTAAAAAAGGAGAAAGGAAAGGGGAAAAGAACAAATGTCTCCTTGAAGATTATAAATATATATTTTATAAGAACAAACCTAATCCAAATGTTAGAAGAATCAATAATTTCATAAAGATGCACAAGACTGCCATTAGTTATTACAGTAAAAGAACCTGAAAAATGTCAACACCTTTTTATTGGAATATTTCATTTGACTGAACTTGTGGAAAAATTAACTCTTGATTTACTTGTTAACAATTGTGAACTGTTACACTTTTAAGAGACATGTAAGAATGCTAGAAAATTAATTTTCCTGTAGTGTTTTTAAAATTTTGCAAACAGAAGCTTTGCAAATTCAAATATTAAATTGTCTATATGGTTTGGATCAGATTTTAGGGAAATGGGAACTGGATTTAAAATATACAAATATAACTCTGGTTGAGTTCCAAGCATTTATTTTGAGGTTAAACTTATTTTAAGTTTCTAGCTTTCAATCTCACAACAGAAGATCATAAAAGATCATAAAAGAGCTTACAATTGAAAATCAAGGATTAGACTGCCTATCAGGTCATCATTCAATTACTTTAAACACTTGTCTATTTTCAGTAGTTTGTGCTTCAGGAAAGAGCTGTATTGTGCTGAGAACTAAGATTGAAAAGAAAGAAGAATAAAGATTGAAAAAGAACTTGAATGGCATTGAATGGAATGGGGGTTAAAATAAAAATAGGCAAACAAACAGAATGGGCAAATCCTTTAATAATATTGTATTGGGAAAAACAAGGAAGGGAAGTATTCGCATTTGTTTTCATCCCCAGATCTTTGGATAAAGCTGCCTTGAGAGAACATGTTCAATTGCCACATGTCCACAAAATTACAAGTAATTTCATAAGAACGCTGGTAATATATTTAGCTGATCCAGTGAGATGGAAGCTATACACATTTACTGTAATACATTTTTGTAGCTAAGGCTTTAAACTATTTATTCAATCAATCATTCATTTAATTTGTATGCTTACCAACTCAACATATGATTCTGAGCTCTGAGCAGTAAATTAAAACAATCACAACATGCAAAATGGGAAAACATGTAGGCAACTAAACTATAATGCAGTATTTCTTCTCTGTCCAGAATATATCAGAAAACAATATAACATAATGTTGGATGCTTATGGAGTTTTATGTTTTATTGATATATGTATTACATCATAGAGGAAAGGAAGCTTTGAAAGATGTACTGGACATCAAATTTAATGTGTCTTTCTCTACACCAGGTACCAGGAAAGAAAACTGAAATTAAGCTAAATATCTGAAAATAATTAGATTAAGTGTAGTACGGTATTTGGGAAATGTGTTGACTCTTAATGGAGTAAAACCTAAGAAAACAAAAATTGAAACAATTGTTGGAATGCCAAGTTCACAGAGTAAAAGTAAATTTCAGCATTTTGGGGGAGATGTCACTTTTTTTAGAGCTTTGGTGGTACAATGATTAGAATGCAGTATTGCAGGCTAACTCTGCCCACTGCCAGGAGTTTGATCTGGATGGCTCAAGGTTGACTCAGCCTTCCATCCTTCTGAGGTCGGTAAAAAGAGGACCCCAATTGTTGATATGCTGACTCTAAACCACTTAGAGGATAAATCACTGTGAAGTGGTATTTAATCTAAGTGCTATTGCTGTTGCTCTTTACATTTATTTTTTATTTATTTATTTTATTTGTCAAGCATGTATAAAATAAGAGATATAAGTATAAACATGATTATGAATACATGAAATGGATATGAATAAATGGGGACATTAGGACAGGGATGGTAGGCTTATGCACACCCCTTACAGACCTCTTAGGAATTGGGTGAAGTCAACAGTAGACAGTAGACAGTCTAAGGTTAAAGTTGTGGGGATTTGGGGAAGAAACCACAGAGTCAGGTAATGCATTCCAGGTGTTGACCACTCTGTTGCTGAAGTCGTATTTTCTGCAATCAAGTTTGAAGCAGTTTACCTCAAGTTTGTATCTATTGTGTGCTTGTGTGTTGTTGTGGTTGAAGCTGAAGTATTCATTGACAGGTAGAACATTGTAGCAGATAATTTTATGGACTACGCTTAGGTCGGATTGAAGACGGCAGAGCTCTAAATTGTTTAAGCCCAAAATTTCAAGTCTGGTGGCATAAGGTATTCTGTTGCGAGCAGAGGAGTGGAGGACTCTTCTCGTGAAATATCTCTGGACTTGCTTAATTGTATTAATGTCTGATATGCAGTGCGGATTCCAGACAGATGAATTATATTCGAGCATTGGTCTAGCAAATGTTTTGTATGCTCTAGTTAGTAGTACAATATTACCAGAGAAGAAGCTACACAATATTAGGTTAACGTGCCCCAATTGGTAGCATAGTCATAATTGTTTTGAAACACTCCTGGGTAAACTTAGCACCTGCAACTCCAGTGGCAGCTAGTGTTTGTTTATTTACCTACCTCCATCCAGGTAACTCTGGTGGTGTACAATGTTAAAAGAAAACTATATAAAACTTATAGGCAATACAAATAAAATACTATAAAAATTCAGATATCCAATTCTTACTAAAAACATGGGGAGGTAGTGGGGAGGGAGGAAGGGAGGAAGATGAGCAGGGAAGGAGGGGGGATATGTTATTAATCCATCATTCATCTCGAGCATGATGTTTCCCCATTGGAGTTCTAGGCCAAAAAGCAGAGCTAGGTCTTTAGGCTCTTACAGAAGGTCAGGAAGGTTACAGCTGGCCTCATTTCAGTAGGTGAGATGTCCCAAAGGGCAGCAAAATTAACTTCTGGGTGTAGAATTGTTCTTTAGAGGTTGAACAAAATAAACTCTATTCAACATTTTATTCAATTTAATTATGTTCCCCTTCAACCAGCCATTTCAAACATGAGCAATGTTTAGTGATTCAGTTTTAAAAATTTCGATGGTAAGGAGAAACAGAACATCAAAAGGTAATGAGAAACAGAGCTCCAGATGAGCTTTCAGGTAGATGTTGAGAATATGGGGGAAAAATAGATCCTGAAATACTGTGATGACAAACCTATGGCATGTGTGCCACACGTGTCACACACAGCCCTTTCTGCGGGCACGTGAGGCATTAGCCCAGCTCAACTCCACTGCGCATGAACGAACACCTCCTGCTGGCCAGCTGATTTTTGGGTCTCTGCTGCACATGCATGAGGGGATGCGGGATACATGCACACATGTGTTGGGGGTTGGGGGGTCGGTCACTCATGCACTGGAGAGGAGGGAGCAATGCCTGTCGTGGCTTGTTTTTGCTCCCAGGAGACTGCAGGGAGGCCTACTAAGCCCACAAAATGAGGGTAGGTGGGTGGGGGGAGGACAGGGGAGTCAGGTGCACATGTGCAGGGGGTTGGGGGGTCATGCACAGATGTGCAGGGGGCAGAGTGTGCAAGGAGGTGCCACACATGCATTGCATTATGAGTGCGGCTGCCCACACGCTTTTGGCACGTGATGAAAAAAGGTTAGCCATCACTACTCTAATACATCATAGGTCAGTAGTCCTGTTGTTGAAAATAGACCTTCAGCATCAGTTTAAGGATATGGACTAGCAGAAGACACTGGGACCACTGCAAAACAATGATCACAAGTCTCAATCTTACAGGACAGAAACTGTATTTTAAAATATCAGACGCCATGAAAAATCAAGAGAACAAGATAACCTCACCCTTTTTTTTCCAATGGGAAATTTTTCTCTCTAATATGCCTTAATACCGCATATCTTGAAGTGCTAAGCCAACCTATTAACAAGACACAAGAATTAATCTCTCCTTTTTGATTAGTCCCAATCCTAGCCTAAAAGTAGCAGCATCCATTCAGACCAGTGCAAATTGCTTTCCCTTCAATTCCTGAATTATTTTCTTATTTTTTATGTAAAATAAATTATTTTTGATCAAGTTTTTTTTTAAAAATATAGGCAGCTCCTTAATGAGAATAGAAATAGTTATCTGGCATGATAACTATTATTTGCCACATTCTTGGGGGTGAGTTAGATGTATTCTGCAAAATTAACTTTGTGGTTGTTTGTTGGTATTTTTGCTTGCGTACAAAGATTACATAAAGACTTGTTGGTTGTGTAAGTATATATCCACTAATCCATAAAGATGATGTTTACCTTTCCAGGCTCTCTATTCAGATCAATAGCAGTCTTGAAGGCATCTACCTCTTTCTGAATGATCAAGTGAACTTTTAAAGAATTTGTTTGATGTATTGACTACACCTGCTGTCTGATGGATCCTTTGACAGAGCTGACACATATGGTTCTGGAGATGATATTGGAGGCTCCAAGGTTTTTTCTATGGGGAATTTAAGGATTAATGCTGAGGCCATTCTAAGAAAGGCGAATCACTCTTTCATAGCCTCCATGGGTTTCACACAATGGTTTTTGTTTTTTTTTGTTCTGGAGAGAGGGGTGCATATATAGCCCTTTAGGAAGGATATTATTGTTACGTATGGGCCACTGATGAGGATGGAACTGTGGCAAAGAATTCATCTCTATAGGACCTACAATAAATTAGTCTTGCAGAAGCTGAATGACACTGCTAGATGCCTAGAGGCTCTCACACCAAGGTTATCACCCTCTCAGCAACCTAACTGAGATACAGAATATGAAAGATTTCTGGGAAACGATCTCAATAAAGTGGCTTTTCCTGTGTTGAAGAACAGAGGTCATTATAGCATATAAAGTAACCACAGACAAAGAAATCTGCAGGTATGATTCAAATGCAGGGATGAGTCTGAGAATAACAATGGCATCATCATAAGGCCTGTGCCAAAGCAATCAAAGAAGAGGAAACATCAGGTTTTAGCCTTGATTTCATCTGTGTAATGTTACCTAAGGTAGTTCTTTTGGATTATCATGAAACTCAAAACACTACAATGATAGCAATAAATGTTCAACAAGTGACAGTTTTGAGGGCAGGGTGGAGTAGGGCAGAGGAGAAGAATTATAGGAAGCTGCCAAAAGCTGTTTTACAGTGGGGGTGGATTAAAAATGTCATGAATGAATGAATGAATCAATCAATCAATCAATCAATGAAAAAAGATGCTCTACATTGCAGCATTCTATTGGAACTTATACATCTTCTACTTATAACACTAAGTACAACATTAGCAGCACTTCCCAATTCAAAGGGCAAGTAACAGGTTAATTATTGTAGCTATTTATCCAGACACAATTTTTAAGTGGTATTCCAGTCAGCTAGCAGATTATATTTGATATAATAGTGTGAGTTCTACGTTCCTCTATTTTTTGAAACCAATACAGAGTATGAAACATAAATTTAAAACAAAAACCCTACCATGTTACAGCACTTAGCAAATACTAATAGCAATAGCACCTACAGAGGTGTTATTTATTAGTTTGAATAAATGTACTCAACCATCCATAATGGCTGGATTCAATTATGTTTAGATTTATTAGGCTCTTTTATAATTAATTAAATACATGGAATATATTATCTCCATTTTAATAAAAAGGAACCTTTTATTATTTTTGTACTAATGTTTGCCATTCATAAATTCACTAATGCATCTGTCTCTCTCTTTCTTTCTGTATTTTCTGAGTATAAATCTATGCATAAGTATGTTTACATGACTATATGGGAAAGTTTTACAAAAGTCATTTTAGTGATGTAAAATCTGTGACTTCCTATATAACTTTATTAAATATTTTTAGAAGAAAAATATAAAGTAAGAAAAATAAAAGAAAAAAGAAAAAAGGAAGCTAACAGTGTGCAAAATTAAAAAAGAAAGAAAAGAAAATTAGAAAATAAAGCAAATACAAAGAAATAGCTTCCAATCTTCTTGATAGCTGTTAAAAGTACAATTATAAATTTACTACTTAGTCCATGGTTACAATACAGCTCTCTTCTTTCTTTAATTTATCTTGTCTTTTTTCTTTTCTTTTTATGACCCTGTAATTCCTTGTATTGGAGTAGAGCTGAATGGAATTTGCAGAATTTGCAGCAGATATTTTTTCTTTGTACCCTGATAGAGAAGAATCTGTTGATGCCTAGGATTGAACTCTCAGCCTCATGAGTGTGAGGCGAGCATCTTAACCTTTAGGCCACCATGCTGCTCTATAATTTATCTTGTCTCATCATTAAAAATATACATGTGCAATTCTTTTTTTTTTATGTTACATGGAAAAAGTCCATAAGGGGTTTCCAGTGGCGGAGGTATTGTCACGGTGTTGTCTTGTCTCTGATCAAAGAAGTCAATTTAGCCATCTCAACAACTTCCATCATCATCATCATCGCCAACCATTCCTCCACTTGGGTAATGTCAAATCTCTCCATACGATAATTTTGCTGCAGTTGCCATAATAAACAATAATGTTTATTATTCCATAATGTTTTTTTCAACTGTTTGTCCATTAATCCCAAAAGAAAAACCTCTGGTCTTAATTTTACATTAAACTTTACAATCCCCTAAATTAGTATATGTATCTGAATCCAGAATTTTCCAGCATTTTCACATCTTTACCAAGCAAGATAAAAAGTCTCTTTTTGTTGTTCATATTTCCAACATCAATTTGAAGTGCTTCTAAACATTCTAGACAATTATTTCTAGAGAAAAAAACATCCCTGTGACTTTCAAAATTGGCACAGCTGCATGAGACTGATGGAAGCTCCCCAGCAAATATTTAATGCCTAATTTTGACAACCGATACTCTCAGAGACAGAATATTTTCTTGTGTTTCTAAACTTTGAAAGTGTTCTCAGAAAGAAAGAAAAAAAACACTGAAGGAGATGAATTTGGAGCAATCATTTTGATTGCATTTTTCTTTCAGAGAAATGTTGAAGCAGCCAGACACAGTGGGGTGGTGGTATTAGAGTACGATAATCACTCCCCCCTCCCCCCGGAAGGTGTATCAAGACACAGTGCACCTCATTATCTCTCATCCCTGCAGGATGTAATTATTCTGCAATAACTACACACTTGGAACTGCTTTATTGTTGCTATTGTATTTCTTTTACCTTTGAACCTAAATGCATTAAAACAATGATATTGTTGCCTGTGAGGGCTGCTTGAAATTCATCTGCTTTTGCATAGCATCTAACTCCCAGCTGCAACATTTGTTGAAGCTTCTTCCACTCCCCACTGCCCCACTGCCCCTCCTTCCTTTCCCAGGGGACCTTCATTTTGAAATCCAAAGAAAGGAAAAATACTAGTAGTGAAGGATGTTTGTAACATCCAAATAAAGCCAAAGAATACAAACATGGGTTTAAGAATATTTTTGAGGAAGTCGCACAGACTGAACTTTCTTGTTTGTCAGCCAAATGGAATGCTATCTTGCTCTAACTTCTTAAAACAAAATGGTCTCTTGGGATGGTAGAAGTGCCTCTACCATCCCCTAGAAGACATTTGCAGAAGTCAGCAAAAATTCTAGCAAGCTGATTCCTCTAGCAAACTGAATCCA
The DNA here is from genome assembly GCF_051295495.1 of Thamnophis sirtalis. Taxonomy (NCBI): domain Eukaryota; kingdom Metazoa; phylum Chordata; class Lepidosauria; order Squamata; family Natricidae; genus Thamnophis; species Thamnophis sirtalis. The sequence continues at coordinate 41,892,945 of NW_028261381.1, read as the reverse complement.
CTCAAGATACATGTGGTTCATGGAAACTTCAGAATTTCATGCTTGATGTAGAATAGAATGTAATTCTGACTTTTGTTTAGATTGATAGATTTTATAGAAATGACTTGCTCTTATTAATTATGGAAAAACAAAAAGCTGTGATTTGATGTTAATGCCCTATTCTACTGCAACAGAGAGAGTCGGAAGTCAATGCTTCTTTTTCTTTTCTTTTCCCTACCTTCCCCCTCTTCTCCCCTTCCACTGCTCTTTTATTTACTTTTGTATTTTGCATTTTATAATACTCTACAACCTAATAAAAATGTTTGGAAAAAAATACAGGTAGTCCTCAACTTATACCATTCATTTGGAGACTCCTCAAACTTACAACGGCACTTAAAAAATGGCTTGCGACTGTTCTTTAGTCTTACAACCATTTCAACATCCCCATGATCATGTGGTCAAAATTTGGATGCTTGGCAAGGTAGCACTCCATTCGGCTGACCATAAGAAGGTTCGGTCTATGTGACTTCCTCAAAAATATCGTTAAACCATATTTGTATTCTTTGGCTTTATTCAGATGCTACCAGCATTGTTCACTACAATATTTTCCTTTCTTTAGATTTCAAGATGTATTTATGCTGGTTGCAGTGTTCTGGGGTCATGGGATCATCTTTTGCGACCTTCTGACATACAAAATCAATGAAGAAGCCATATTCCCCCTGTGTCAGGGTTCCAAGTAACACTCCCAATGAAGGAAGAGTCTGAGGCTTGAGTTTCCTCAAAGTTCCATTTTATTAGAGATGTCATATTGGCACATCTGGGAAAACCCATTTCTGAAAGCTTCCAAAAGAAGCTTTCCTCATCCCAAAGAAGTTTTTCTCATCCAAAAGAAAGTCCAGGTCCCTGCCCCAGCACTCACATCTACATCACATGGTCCAATCAATACACTGTCCCAACTGGAGATGCTTCCCAGGCATACACCTCCAGGTGCAGGACAGAGTGGCCTTGCCTCTTGGAGAAAGGAATGTTATTTTGACTATATATCTCCCAGTGGTGGGATTCAATTTTTTTTTTACTACTGATTCTGTGGGTGTGGCATGGTGGGCGTGGCAGGGGAAGGATACTGTAAAATCGCCATTCCCACCTCACTCCAGGAGACGGTTACTGCAAAATCCCCATTCCCTCCCTATCAGCTGGGACTCGGGAAGCAGAGAATAGATGGGGGCAGGGCCAGTCATAGGTTGTATTTATTTACTGGTTCTCTCAACTACTCAAACTTTCTGCTATCGGTTCTCCAGAACTGGTCAGAACCTCCTGAATATCACCTCTGATATCTCCCCAGCTCCATAAAATCCCCCCTCCCAGTTTCCCACAGCACCAAATATGGCAGGCCTGAGTTCCAATGCCCAAAAATGGCATCCAGGCATGGCACCCTAACAATCATGTTTCTAATTTAACCACTCCAGTGATTCACTCAACAACTGGGCAAGAAAGATTGTAAAATAAATCTAAGAAGAAAACAAAAGGGCTGTTTATTAATGTGCTGCACTGAAGAGGACCTCATTAGCTAAATGGAAAATGCACATCTCTGTGGAAGCTTTGGGTGCAGCATCAGAAGACCCACAAAAATATGTTACCATCATGCAATGTATAATGTGTCAAAGAGGCAATTTATGAAATATGTAACTGAGGAGTTCCCAAATAAGCTACACTTGTTTTACTACATATTAGTTGCACTCACTCATTTTGCGAGTGTAATCCTTATAATTCTGCGGTAAGAAAAAATAATCATAACAATAAAGCAACCCACCTACTTTGAAAGAAAGCTTGCAGAAGCATATCCTTTGATTCTAGCCCTTAGTATCCATTTTTATTACAGGTCAACAATCTGCACCCTGGGGAGATACAGTGAACCAATTAATTTTTCGATGAAGTGATTTTAATATGCAAAAGTAACCCTTCTATTGTATCTTGTTTAAATTGATGCCTAATTATCCAAGGGCGTTCTTAACCTTAATCTAATAATTTTATCCAGATTATTTAACCAGTAGCGAAACCATTACAGGCAATTTTAAAATGCAGGCTGACATTAGGAATGGAATTCGGTAGGTGATTAAAAAAATATTAGAAAGCAAGCAGAATGCAGATCTGAATAGTCAATGAGCACAGAGGTTTTCAGGAGAGAGAATGTAAAAGGAAAACGGAGTATTTTAGATTAAATTCTGTTTACACAGAAATCTTAATTGATAAAGCTCTCTCTGAGAAGGTTGGAGAATTTAAATTTGAGACATTCTTTGTAGCAAGTTCCTTCTCTATATTTCAGTAGAGAAGAAAGTAGTCCCAGGGAAGTGATTATTGCAGTTTATTAAATAAGAACTCATTTGAGATGGAACAGGGATTAGCTAAGCGCCCAGAAAGCTACAGCTTTATTTATTTATTTTTAATATTTTTTTATTGAAGAAATTTTATTTACAAAGTTAAAATTACAAAAAAAAGAGAGAAAAATATATAAAAATAAAATCAGGAAAGCTGGTCCTCAATTTACAACAGTTCAATTAGTGACCGTTCAAAGTTCCAATGGCAGTGAAGAAGTGACTTATGACCATTTTTCATACTTATGACCATTTTAGCATCCCTACAGTTATGTGATCAGAATTCAGACACTTGGCAACTGACTCATATTTATGACGGTTGGCCTGTCCAGCAATCATGTGATCACTTTTTGTGGAAACTTTGACAAGCAAAGTCAATGGGGCAGCCAGATTCACTTAGCAACTCCTAACTTAACAACTGCAATGATTCACTCAACAACTGTGGCAAGAAATGTTGTAAAATGGGGAAAAACCCACTTAACAACTGTCTCACTTAGCAACATAAATTTTGAACTCAATTGTGGTCATACGCCCTTCTGTACAGAAGAAAAAGTTATCAACATTATAAATCAAGACAAAGAGCGGAACATATTTTGAAAAGTGATTTCCTAGCAGTTAGAAACCTAGTTATACTGTTTTCACCCTCCCAAATTGCATAACGTGGTTTCCTTCTTCCAATATGCAACTGTTTTAAATCAATAAACATAAATTCATTCTGTAATAGTGAAATTGGATCATGGGCTATGAAAGGCATCTCTCAACTATTATAGTCCTTTTGAATGACTATTTATAATTATAAATTATGTCTGTACGTGCCTGCATACTCCTGTCTGATGCTCCCTCTGAAACCCACCAGTATAAACAAAAAAGTTTCTAGTTGATGACATATATTTCAAAGCCACTCAAATGATTGTGAATATGTTTTGCACTTGTTGACAGATAATGAGCAACAAAGATGATAAGGGACTGGAGGCTAAAACATATGAAGAATGGTTGCTGGAATTGGGTATGCCTAATTTAATGAAAAGAAGGACTAGGGGTGACATGACAAGTGTTCCGATATAAAACAGTGTTCTGATACAAAGTGAAGCTATTCTCCAAAGCGCTAGAAGGCAGGACAAGAAGCAATGGATGGAAACTAATCAAGGAGAGAAGTAACCTAGAACTAAGAAGAAATTTCCTGACAGAACAATTAACCAGTGGAACAATTTGTCTCCAGAAGTTGTGAATGCTCCAACACTGGAAGTTTTTAAGAAGAGATTGGACAACATTTGTCTGAAATGGTATAGGGTTTCTTGCCTGAGCAGGGTGTTGGACTTGAAGACATCTAAGGTCCCTTCCATCTCTGTTATTCTATTCTATTAAGGGCCTTATAAGTCAATAAAGTCACCCTGAACTTCAGTGACACCATTTGAAGCCCACTTCATGTCATATTCTATGCAAATGGACTTGTAAAAAATTGCAAATCAATTTCCATCACTGAAATTGCAATACATTGTTATTTTTTTCAAATAAATCGGTTTGCTAAAGGGTCTATTTTCAAATAAGGCTCAGGATATTTTGGAGCCTGATCTGTTTCAAACCTGGCCTGATTCAAAAAGGAGATTAAACCAGATGTATTTGTGTGGGAACATGCCAGAAGTGGTTTTTTTTAAACATCTGTTCTTAAAAAGCAAATCATAACGTGTGCCGGAGATTGACAGTGTGTATTTGGTTGCCTTTTGCAATAATGATGGCCTTAAAATGCCACTGCCATTATGCAGAACACTTTGTGTGATTTGTATAATGCCCATAAGCAAGTTGATGGGTTCCACCACAAATCCGCGGTAGACTAAAGCGCGCTCGACAAAAGCGCGTACGTGACGTCATCACAGCGCAACGAAAACGGCACGCTGTGAGCGGTAAATTTAAAATTAACGCGAAAACCTTACCCTAACCCCCCCAAACCTAACCCTAAACCTAAGCCTAAGCCTAACCCTTAACCTAACCCTAAACCTAACCCTAAACCTAACCCTTAACCTAATGCTAAACCTAACGCTAACCCTTAACCTAACCCTAACCCTAACCCTAACGCTTAACGTAACCCTAAACCTAACCCTAACCCTTAACCTAACCCTAACCCTAACCCTAACCCTAAACCTAACCCTTACCTTTATGTGAATCGGCTTGCTTTAATTTTATTTTAATTTTAATTTAATTTATTTTTAATTTTATTTGTCGCGCTGCTGATGACGTCACATACGCGCTTTGATCGGGTGCACTTTAGTGGACCGCGGTTTTGACGGGTCACGAGTTGATGCACTAAACAATGCTACAAATGACTTGTCTTTCTTAACTGTTTGACAAGCCTGTTTTTAATTGTTAAAGCAATTGCTAGACGATAGAAGAAAGATCTACTTCTGATATTGTTTATATTGTTTTAGAGAGGGGAATCAGTAGATGAAATTAAATTAGTATTGGGACTGTAAGGGAAGAGAAATTATGAATTAGGCTTTTTTAAAAAAAATCAAAGACTTGCAAAAAACTCCCCTGCATCATGTATCAACTTCAAATGTGGCATGCATCTATATTTGATTGGGGAATGAATTAATTTTATCGGAGGGGCTTGGCTATTAATTCACCCACAATCCCATAAAGCCTGAGGAATATAAACTAACTGGAGAGAGCTGTTAGAAAATTGTAAAAGCAAGGGCAAATTTATCATCCTCAGCTGAAAACTAGTTCAGCAAATTTTCATAAACAGGTTTGATGCAGCTTTGTGTATATGTCAAGGGGTGTGAATGTCCACATGTGTGATGCAAAGATTTGTTCCAGGACAGTTTACCTTCTCTCTCCCTCTCTCGCCTTCTCTCTCTCATCTTCTCAAATTTAAACTGTTTTATAAACTGTAGGGTGTGCTTTCCTGTGACACTTTTTTCTGGTGCAGATAAGAGGCAGGTTATGGGACTAAATCTTCCAGATAAGGATATTGATTTGTTTAGACAGTAACATCTGGGTTAGTAAACTAAGTGATTTAATTTGAAACTAATTTGACCTTTTGAAAATGAGAGAAACTAATCTGATTGTAATCTGACTGTCAAGGTTCCAACTAATGAACCCAAGCAAATCAGAACTCTGAGGCTAGGATCCTCTTCAAAGCTCTTCTTTATTTCAGTACATGATATCGGCACAGCTTCTAAGGAAAATCAACTCTAAATCTTTCCCGAGGTTTCAGTATAATTAAATAAGGAAATAGGAAACCCCATCCCCCAAATGTCACAGGCCATGTTGACCAATTGGGTTAATTGGCAGTGTCTCCAGGCACGCCTTCCCTAACCTTATCTGTTGCCATTAGAGATGACCTTGGTTCTCATGAGAAAACTCTCTGTTGTGTCTAGTAAGGCATTCCAACCTCCTTTCCTCTCTGTGTGGTAACTGGGGAATAGAAAAATGACTGCTGCCAGGTTCAGTTCAAAGTTGACACTGATCTTTTAAAAAGGAGAAAAAGAAAGAATAAGTAGCATGATGACTAAGCATGCAAATTCCAGAGCTGGAAGGAGAAACGAAGAAGTCTTTCCAAAGAAAGCCCTCTCATTCAACCTAAGTAAGAATAGCAAATTCATTAAAAGTATGAGGGCTAAAATGGTTGAAGGCTGCCAAACACATTTACCAAACTGTATGAATGAATTTTTAGTTGCTTGATGCTGTGAGCATCCAACCAAACACTGAGAAGCTCCACTTCCACCATTTTTCCTGGCAATCTTACAGGAGATGTTGTTAACATCTGCTGAGTGAAGACCTCTAAGTGTTAATAGGCATGCACAGAGAAAGGCTGAGTTGCTACAGTTACTCAGTATGGGCCTTTGCTCTGCACTTGTTTCTTCATCAAAAAGATAAACATAACACATAACGTTTGCCAGCATTTTTCTCACTCTCTCCCCCTTCTCTTTGTTTCTTTCTCCCTCTCTTTGCCTCTCATGCAGACATACATTTACCTACTCTGATAATACATAATTAAGAGTTTGTGTGTCTTTCTAAGCTATGCAGTCTCATTCATTGTATGGATCATTGTATTTCTGAATCATCTATGAAAACCACCAAAACCCAGGTAATGATCTACATAATTTGAATGTATAGGTAGTCCTCAACTGACAACCACAATCGAGCCCAACATTTCTGTTGTTAAGTGGGACATTTGTTAGGTGAATTTGAGGGCTTTTTATGACCTTTCTTGCTATAGTTGTTAAGTGAAATAAATATGAGTACCCCTTGATAGCAGTGTTCATGCAGTTAATTAATGAAGTGCTGCATGAGCATCTATATCAAGGGCTACTCGTCTATTTAGACGATATCCTTATATATACCAAGACCATGGAGGAACATGTAACTCTTGTATGTCAAGTGCTTAAAAAGCTGCTGAACGCACATTTATACATTAAATTGTCTAAATGTGAATTCTATAGGATGCAGCTGGTTTCGTATTTCACCTAAAGAGGTGGAGATGGACCCCGCAAAGGTGAAGGCAGTGTTGGACTGGCAGACCCCAAAAACCCGCAAGCAGTTGCAGTTTTTTGGGGTTTGCCAATTTCTATCACCAGTTCATCCCATCCTTTGCCCAAGTGGCCCTTCCACTAACTGACCTCTTACACACAAAACATCTCATGACAAACCCTCAACTGGGAAACCTAGTTGTGTGGACAACAGCATGTCAGCAAGTATTTGAGCATCTGAAGTCTTTATTTGCACAAGAGCCAGTACTGAAACATCCAGAGCCCACTTAGCCATTTGTGGTTCAGGAAGATGCCAGTGATGTGGCAGTGGCCTTAGTCCTCTTACAAAATAACAATGAAGGAGTTCTACAGACATGTGCCTCCACCGTGAGGAAGTTGTCAGGGCCCATTTGCGAGAAGGTGGCGTTTGTGGTCCGGTGGGCCCTGTTGACGTGGCAGCATTTACTAGAAAGGGGAGGGATACCCTTCAAGGTCTGGATGGACCACAAGAATTTGGAGGTCCTCCAGACCCCATGAAGATTGTCACCAAAACAAGTTAGATGGGCCTTGTATTTTTGGCGATTCAACTTCCAATTAAAATATATACTGGGAGGCAAGAACATCTTAGCCGATGCCCTCTCCCACAAACCACAGTATCATAATAAAAGGGAGGATTTAGTGCAGGCTATCATCCCAACCCCACAGCCTAGGGTGCTAGCCACTCAACAGGCCGCACCGGCACCAAACTTGTATGCCCAGGGGGAGGACCTCTCCAGAGCAATCAAAGTAGCACTCCCAATGGACCAGTGGTTTCAAGACAATCAAATGTTATTAACACAGCGAGAGGGCTTTGCCTGGAAGGGGCCAAAGTTATATGTACCAAGCGTGGTACGGGTGGCCGTGCTGAGTCGCGACGTTCGCTTGACATTTTGGGTTCCTCAACATTCTGCATTTAGTAAATTGCCAGTTCTGGTGGCCCCACATGAGGAGGGACATAGAGGAATATGTAAGGAGTTGTGTTGTTTGCACTACCATGAAGGCACAGCCTGGCTGGCCTCCTGGACTTTTACAGCAGGTAGCAGATTCAATTTGGCCATGGGAACAGATAGCCATGGACTTCATCATAGATTTACTTGACAACCAAGAGACACAAGGTCGTTTGGACAATAATAGACCTGTTCTCCAAGCAGGCTCATTTTGTAGCATGTACCGGCCTTCCATCTGCTAGGAAGCTGGCCAAACTGTCCATTACCCATGGCATCCCCAAAAGGATAATTTCAGACAGGGAAGTGAAATTCACTGCCCGGTTCTGGTGCAGATTCATGGCAATGGTGGGGTCATCACAGGGACTTAGTACAGCCTTCCACCCCACGACCAATGGTGCTGCAGAGAGAGCAAATGCAATGGTGGAGTGCTACTTAAGATGTTACGTCCAGTACCAACAGACCAATTGGGCTGAACTCCTTCCCTTTGCAGAGGTTGCATATAACAATGCAGTGCACAAAAGTACGGGGTTTACCCCATTTCATGTCCCTACAGGGCAGGAGTTCATCCCAATTCTGGAGTGTCCTCAGATGTGCCCAGATGATACAACCTTGCAGGAGTGGATAGCCTAGATGCAAAAGGTTTGGAAAGTGGTGAGGGATGCATTATGTCACTCTTTTGCACAAAGAGTGCCGATAAAAGGTGGAAGGCACAAGGACATTTCCATGTAGGCCAGAGGGCATACCTCTCCACTAAAGGCTCCCGTTGCCATGTAAGAAACTCAGCCCCAAATTTATTGGGCCTTTCCCAATCATGCAAGTTATCAATCTGGTCACAGTGCAGCTAAGAACCCCCTCTCTACTGGGGAAAGCACATCCAATCTTCCATTGCAGCTTGCTCCGATCAGTTCAGGCATCTGATATCAGAGGAGACTCGCTACAGTTGCCAGCCCCTGTTACTGTAGATAGGGAACAGCACTAAGTAATTCAAGATATACTAGATACCAGGTGGCACAGGGGACAGGTACAATACCTTGTGTTATGGAAAGGTGCCCTGTCGGAGGCATCATGGGTTCATAGCAAGGATTCCAGGGCGCCCCATCTGATAGCGAGATTCCACCGCAGACATCCCACAAAACCGGGGGAAGGGGTCCTTCGACTCCTAATTGACTGTTATTTGTAGCTCCCCAAATGCTGTCTCCATGGTGGGGGGGGGTGCGCATGTCAATTCCGGCCAGCCCAGAGGCCTGGAGTTGCCATTCAGGGGAGAAATCTGGGCCAGCTGCCAAGACTCAGCAGGCTTCACTCCTACACAAACAGCTGAGTAAATCTACAAAGCTACTGATAACTGACTGACAACAATCCATGATTAATTGCTGGGTGGTGTTTGTTTTGGGTTACGAGGGGATGGGTGTGCGCATACGCAAGTTGCAGGTTATCCTAATTACTAAGTAACTATAAAAGGTGGTGGGGAGCACCGGGTGGCAGTCTGACAATTTATTCATTGCATTAGTGCTTTGTTGGTTTGTTCATGCGGAAGGAAGAATACAAACTGCATTTCAAACCGTTTCTGTGTTTGGCTGTTTTCATTACCCTTCGTAACCTGACACTGCAGTTGTTAAGTTAGTTTGTTAAGTGAATCTGGCTTCCTCATTGATTTTGCTTGTAAGAAGGTCACAAAAATGATTACATGATCCTGGGACATTGCAACTATGGAGTAATTGCCAAGCATCTGAATTTTGATCATGTGACCATGAGGATGCTGCAAAGGTTGGAAATGTGGGAAATGGTCATAAGTCACTTTTTCAGTGCTGTTGTAATTTTGAACAGTCACTGTACAAACTGTTGTAAGTCAATAACTGCCTATATATGCAATCATTCCAAGCCTTCTTGTAGACATTATACTTGTAATTTAGAACATATCCCTCCCCAATTTTGACCATAGGATGTAAGATCGTGAGTTCCACCACAAAACCGTGAAACCCTTATCCGCGCTAACATAAATGCGGAGGGCAAATCCGCGCCGTCCGAAGCGCTAAGGAAAAACGCAACCCTACCGCGATGACATAACCGTGGAGGGCAAATCCGTGCCTTCCGAAGCACTCAGCACCCTAAACCTAACCATAAACCTAACCCTAAACCTAACCCTAACCCTAACCCTAACCCTAACCCTAACCCTAAACCTAACCCTAAACCTAACCCTAAACCTAACCCTAAACCTAAACCTAATCCTAACCCTAACCCTAACCCTAAACCTAAACCTAACCCTAAAGCAACCCCCTAAACCTAATCCTAACCCTTACCTTAATTTAAATCGCCTTTCTGACGCCGCGCTGTTTTAAAGCACCCTTCAGTTGCCGCGCTGTTGTTGCGGCAGTGATGACGCGCGGTGATGACGTTGCGGCTTTAGCGATGCGGTTTTATCACCGCTATTTTGACGAGCGCGGTTTTGTCGTGCCACGAAGATCGTGAGCTGCATGGATATTATTGCATATATGGCAATAGCAATCGCACTTAGACTTACATAGCAATGCACAGTGCTTTACAGCTCTCTCTAAGCAATTTACAGAGTCAGCCTATTTCCCCCAACAATCTGGGTCCTCATTTTATCAACGTCAGAAGAATGGAAGACTGAGTCAACTTTGAGCCTGGTGAGATTCGATTTTCCAAATTGCCGGCAGATGGCAGTCAGCAGAAGTAACCTGCAGTACTGCATTTTAACCACTGTGCCACCATGGCACACCACAGATATAAACTATCTTCTGGCAGAATGTCATCCACTGATGCCCGGGAGAAAAAAATTACATGGTATACAAAATATTAAAGGGAGATGTCAAATGCCGTGAAAATTTATATGGAGGGTTTTTCTCCCTGGTAAACTCCAGAGTCCAAGTTAAACAATGAATCTGAATGACTGATTCAGAGGAAGAAAGGAATCAGTTCCTCCATTGTTGTGATGTTTATTTATTTATTTATTTAATTTGCATGCTGCCCATCTCCCTGGTAAGGTGACTTTGGGAAGCTTGTTTGTACTAACATTATCAAAAATGCTGCCGTAAGCTGATCAAAACTTAGATATCTTTAAAAGGAGAGGAATTGGACATATTCATGAAGGAAGATTCTATCAAACAGCTAGTAATAATTCATACAGTGTGAAATCTAGAGATCAGAGGCCCTGTATAAGGTGCAGTGGTTAGAATATAGTATTGCAGGCTGACTCTACTCATAGCCAGGAGTTTAATCCTGATGGAACTCAAGATTGACTTAGCCTTCCATCCTTCCTAGGTCAGTAAAATGTAGATTGTTGGAGGCAATATGCCAATGATGCTTACATTGTAAACCACCCAGACAGTCTTGTAAAGCACTGTGGGACAGTATATAAGTTTAGGGCTATTGGTCTTGCTGTTGCTGTTCATTTGAATATAAATTACTAGGGACTAACAGCAGAGGTTAGTTGCCTTCAAATTCTCCCCATTGAAAATAGATCTTATTTATAACTATATATGAAGAGAATGTTAGTGCCACATGACAGATTAAAAATACCCAGGTTTTGGTCATTATATGGCCTTCATCCAAGTTTTAACTAACGGGGACTATGTTTAAAATGTGTACAGTTTTAAACTCTAAGTCAAGAGTCAACATTTACCATTGTAATGAAAAATATGGAAAATGGCATTGTGTTTTCTGTCTGTTATGCCTGGGCTAATCTGAGTAACACAGCTTTGCTCTTGATGCTCCTGAGAGATAGGGTCGTGGGGGGAGGGAGAAGTGGAGCCCAAGGTGTTTGTCAAATTTTGGCAATGTTCTGAGCAATTAAATAGGAATCAATTAAATCTTCAAGCGTTACAGTCTTACAAACAAGGAATGTGATTGTACTTCTATTAAAATCATAATGGGATTTGGAATCTTTTTTTTTTTATGCATTGGCCTTAATTCAAGAAAAACTGTTCCACATATTAGACTCAATCATTTTTGTCTTTTTTCCCTCTCTACAATAGACTCACACCAGAGAGACAGCAACTTGGGATGGGAGGGGGTGGGCAAGAAAGGATGAAAGAAAAAGAGAAGGGAGTCTTATGCTGCCAGAGGCATGCTAAAGTTGTTCAGCTCAGTTAATTTAAACACTTAACTTTAAATGGCTCACTTAGAGAAACATGCCATTAAAACATTTTGCTGCCATTTTATTACATAAACATCTGCAGCTGATTCCCTAGCTCCCCAAGAGAGCAAGTGACAGAATGAGGCCTGTCCATCTCAGGTCTTTTCTCTTTTCTCCCTTCCCTAGCACTACAAAGGGTTCTTCCCCCATTGTCAAAGAAGAGCATAAACACAAGGTGCTGACTTGGGGGACAAAAGAAGTCCTCCCCACCACCTACCCCCACATCTAATACTCTGAAGCCATTATTTCATGAAGGAAGATTCTCTCAATGGCTAGTAATAATGCTTATCGTGGGCACTATATATGACCAGAGGCCCTCTGCATTTTGAGTGCCCAAAAGGTCTTCTTTTGTTGAAATGTCACTTCAGACCTTTGCCATCTACTGTTCATGGAGGGCAGAGGGCTGTAGACAGAAAGGGAAGATTTTACAGCACGTATCTCGGGGAGCAGAAATGTAAAAGAAAATCAAGATAAAAAAAGTACTGGAGTGAGCCGAAATGGACAGACTCACAAAAGAACTAAAAGACAAAGAGGAATCCGAGTACTACTTAGTATGGAATTTATGGTACAGATGGCTAGAGGAAATAGGTAAAAAAATTGGAAAGCAATAAAGGGAGGAAAAAAGATCAAGAGACCAGAAAATAAATACAAAACTGCAGAATTAGCAAGAGGGGGGAAATATAAGATAGATTGTATATAAAAATAGTATGAAATAACAAATATAAGAGAACCAAATGTATATATAAGATATATTGTATGGAATCAATAGAGATAAAACATGTAAAAATATGTATATAGATAGATAGATATAGATATAGATATAGATATAGATATAGATATAGATATAGGTATAGGTATAGGTATAGGTATAGGTATAGGTATAGGTATAGGTATAGGTATAGGTATAGGTATAGGTATAGGTATAGGTATAGGTATAGGTATAGATATAGATAAATATAGGTATAGATATAGACAAAAGAAACATAATGGATATGGAACAGATGTAGAAGTTTTGCAAAGATGATATAAATGTGTGTATTGATATATTAATGTGTGTGCGTGTCTGTGTGTGTGTGTGTGTATATATAAGATTTTTACAACCCCCGGTATGCCCAAATATGGGAGGAAGATAACTACTTCCATTCTCTGTCCTTCGGCTCGTCACAAGAGACCATCCAGACAGAAACCCAATATTTTTACTGTTGCCTTTTTTGTTACATTTGTTGTATTTGTGCTGATAAATAAATAAAGGGAGACTAGTATAGATCTATTTCAAGCTATTTAGCTCTCATCAGCTAGCCATACCCTTACTGCCTAAGATGCAATACAGCCAGGTTCGATTCCCAGTAAGGGTATGGCTAGCTGATGAGAGCTAAATAGCTTGAAATAGATCTATACTAGTCTCCCTTTATTTATTTATCAGCACAAATACAACATACATATATATATGAGCCGAAGGACAGAGAATGGAAGTAATGATCTTCCTCCCATATTTGGGCATACCGGGGGTTGTAAAAATCATATATATATCACTATAGTGATATATATATGATTTTTATACTATATGTGTATATATATAGTTAGTGATAGTGATCAGCTGGCTGGCATGCATGTGCACCTCGGAAACCTGACGACCAGCTGACTGACCTGGGGCAATGACACAGGTGCCACCTCTGGTATGCATGCCATAGGTTTTCCATCACAATTATAGAATGTACCTAGTTGGATGCTTGGCTTTCCATGTCCCTACATACAGGTAGTCTTTCGACTTACAACTATTTGTTTAATGACCATTCAAAATTACAATGACACTGAAGAAAGCAACTTATGACCATTTATCACACTTAGTACTGTTGCAACAACCCACAGTCTTGTGTTCAAAATGCCGATTTAGAAAAGGTCATTTCTTAAAAAACACTGCAAAATAATTCCAAGTTGTTCATTGTGGGTTAAATGGCATCATTTTTCAGTATCTTACAAGCAGGCAAAAGTTCAATTAAAAATATGAATCAGTGCATACCTTCCTGCCCATATTTTTCCTTTAAGACTGAGTTCCTATGGAGAATAAGATCTGATAATAAAGATTTCTCAGCATCGCATCGGGCACTTCTCCACCTCTATTACTAGCCTTTTTTTGTAATGAAGTTATGATTTATACAGTACTAAGGTGTAATTTATCTTAAAATGATTGCATATTAGTAATTATTTCAGAATGAACTTATCCTAACATTCAAATAATTTGGCTAATGGGATGGGACACCACAAGAAAAAAATCCCTCACCTGAAATGAATTGAGGAGGAAAACTTTGTGGAACATCTTGAAAGAACAGAAATATACAGCTAAGTCTGTCACCAGGAGCTCAACTTCATGTGAAGGAGATGAGAAGGAGGGAGGGAGGGAAAGAGAGGGAGGGAGGGAGAGAGAGAGAGAGAGAGAGAGAGAGAGAGAGAGAGAGAGAGATGGGTGGATAGATGGATAGATAAATAGATGATAGATTTTTCTATCTATAGATACTAGATAGAGATGGATGGATGAATAGATAACAACAACAACAACAACAACAACAACAATAATAATTTGCCCTCAGGCAATTGCAGAAGGTGGCTTTACTTGGGGGTGGAACAGCTTCCAGACTGCGATATCTGTAACACAATCAAACATCCACATCTGCCTATGCCAGGTCCTTGGTAGGGACTCAATAGGCAGACAAAAATGCCAAACCCAGTCTGAACATCTGGCTGATTATGTGATAATCAACAACAACAATAACAACAACACATGGATAGATGATAGACGTGTGAGTGTGTACCAACAAGTCAATGTTTGCGCCCACACAAATAGACTTTATTCTGGAAGACTGAATGTTCACATGTTTACCTTACATTTTTCTTTCCAAAACAATCTCTTGGTCTATTTTGACTTGACTTCCTTTGTTTTACTTCCTTCAAAATAAGAGAGGTAGAACAAGCATAACAAAGTGTACTTCAAGCTTTATTTATCTGAGACCAGCTTCTTGTGCCTTCCTTCTCCTTTCTTTGGGGAGATCCTTCAATTTGCAAGCCCTCTTTAAATCAAAACTCCTGCCCAGAAGTCCTAATTCTCTGACTTGCTGAATGCATTGACAGGATCCTGTGACTGGATCTTGCCAATGGCTCTGATGACTTGTCTACTTCATGCTCCTGCACCCTCGGGATGAATGCATTCAGCAAGACAGAGAATCTCCAGCAGATAAAAGCTGGTAAGAGCAAAAGGCATGTAGAGGTGCCAACTTTTGTTCTTAGCGTTGGAGATTCTTTTTAGTTTTCTAGAGGGAGAGAAAAATCATACATGGCAGAGTAGTGCACTCTCCAACCAAAATCTCCAGAGAAGTGCTCTAAATATGAATAGAAAATACAAGGCATGACAGATCAATTTTCTGTCTCTACACAAAAAACTATATTCATAGCCGATTTTTTTTTAAAGATATGAACTAAACACAGGACAGTACATAGATAGAAGAGACCATTTGTGAAGTATAGATACATTTCCTTGGAAAGCCATTATGAGGTGATTATTTTCCATGTGCTTCTGTCAGGCAGCTGTGTCTGGTTGCATCATTTCCCGGAAGCATTTCATAAAACTAGCAGATTCTGACAGTTATCGATCAATAAAAGCTACGCTCGTGACCTTTCCCAGTTCTGTAAGCAACAGGTACTGTAAATGTCAAATTTACACAACTGCTTCTCTGAGAGTGATGTGTGAAAACTTCTCTTTTTTATTTTGAATAAATGCTCCTCTGTTGAAACTAAATCATGCAGTGGTGCTCCCAGCTTAATAGCAAGCTTTAAATTCTATTACCCTTTCCTTTTTCCTTATAGGGTACAGAAATGTTTTAAAACACCTCAGCAGTTACAACATCTGAGCAGTGCTAACCTCCATCAGACAGGAGGTAAAGGGAGGTTTCTCAGCATATCCCACAGTACACATTAAGGACAGTACACATTTAATGCCCTTTGTCCAGCAATAAGCAGATGACATATGGTTTTTAATTTGGTAATAGAATAGAATAACAGAGATGGAAGGGACCTTGGAGGTCTTCTAGTCCAACCTTCGGCTTAGGCAGGAAACCCTAAACCATTTCAGACAAATGGTTATGTAATCTCTCCTTAAAAACTTCCAGTGTTGGAGCATTCACAACTTCTGGAGGTAAATCATTCCACTGATTAATTGTTCTAATTGTCAGGAAATTTCTCCTTAGTTCTAAGTTGGATCTTTCCTTGATTAGTCTCCACCCATTGCTTCTTGTTCTATTTGATTTTATGTACTTCTTTTTCTCATGGCTGTGAGGCCCAAGAGGGCAATATGGCTGCATCTGCTCATTGCAGTGGTGGGTTTCAATTTTTTTAGACCCTCTTCTGTAGGTGTGGCCTGCTTTGTGGGAGTGGCTTGCCAGCCATGTGACTGGGTGGGAGTGGCTTGCCAGCCATGTGAATGAGTGGAAGTGGCTTGACAGTCATGTGACTGGGTGGGCGTGGCCAACTTGTAAAATGTGGTGAAACTCACTTAACAATTCTCTTGCTTAGCAACAAAAATGTTGGCTCAGAAACTCTGGCATTTGAAGCACGCAAGTCTTAAAGCTGTGAAGTTACAAGACCCTTGCACCCCTAACCCTTTAGAAAAAAACCAAGGGGTATTCAAACTTGACAGCTTTAAGACTTGTGGACTTAAATTCCCAGAATTCCTCCTCTTGCTCTTCATCTTGATGATGTGCAGATGGGTGGGTGGGGAGGGAGCTGGAACCAGTTCTAAACGGCATTGTAGATTTGTGGAACCTCTTTTATAGAAGAGGTTAGAACTGGCAGGAACCCATCCCTGGCTCATTGTCACCCATTTATCATCACCCAAGGAGCACATGTAGCTTATGGAATTCTACAGACATGGGCCTGGGGCGAGGGCTGCTTCAAGATACCTTCTTGTGGCCTGACCTTTAGTGATCTCTCTACCAAACCACCTGGTTTTGGTCTGGCTTGCTCTGTCTGGATGAAATTGAACAGAATTAAGTGTGATACTAGAAGAAGTGCCTCTCCCCTGCATCAATGAAGATGGAAAGATTCCCCTTGTAGCAGCTGTGGTGCTGATATGTAAACCATTAAACATATTGTGGAAGATTGCCCATGACGTGTGTTCTTTGGTTCTTTAGAAGATCTGCATGAAGCAACGCCAAAGGTGACTGCCTGGATAGCTGAATTGGACATCCAATTATGAGGCTACTGCCATACCCTTGTGTATAATTATGTTGATTGTCTCTACATGTTTATTTTTCTTCTGTCATGCTCTCATCATACACTAGATGATAATATCAAAATATCAAAATAATATCAAAATAGTATCAAAATAATATCAAAATAATATCAAAATAATATCAAAATAATATCAAAATAATATCAAAATAATATCAAAATAATATCAAAATAATATCAAAATAATATCAAAATAATATCAAAATATCAAAATGTAAATATATCAATATATTATTATTATACTTTATTCATTAAACATGAAACTCAGTCAACTGAACATTCAAAATGCATCACAAATACCATTGACTGGTGCTAATGGTTGACACGGGTTGCTGCCAGCATCCTAGGTATCAACCAAGTACCTTCTTAAACTATATGATGTTCCAAGTAGCACAGCTTTTTGCAGTTGCACTGGTGTTATTGCAGGAAGCTGCAATTTGTTTTTTTTAATAATTTTTATTTGACATTTTCCAAAAACATTAAAATCATAATTACACTTTTACAGCTTTCTGTTATCAATATTTCTTTTTTCTGATTTCGGGTTTTCATTTTCCATTCTATTATTTTATACATATTCTTCTTTGTTTACTTTCTCATTTTTGCAATATATACATCTATATACAATATTTCCATCTCTATTGCTTTCTAAATATATGCCATCTCTTTTCATTGTGTTTGCTATGTGTTCCTTATGCATTGTTTTTACATCTCTTTTCAAGCCAGTTATACCATCTGTTCCATATCTTGTAGTACTGTTTCCTCTCTATCTCTTGGTTCCATCGTTAGGTTGTCCATTTCTGAGCATTTGAACACTTTTTTTATGGTTTCTGCATTTGATGGAATGGTTTTTAGTTTCCAACTTTGGGCATATGACATTCTGGCAGCAGTGATTATATGAAGCATTAAATATTGGATATCCTTACTAATTTTTTTAATTATTCCTAGTAGAAACAGCTCAGGGTTCATGTCAATTTTTTGTTCTATTATTTCTTCTAACCATTTTTGAATTTTGGTCTAGAATTCTTTGGCTTTTGGACACGCCCACCACATATGATAGAAGGTCCCCTGTTGGTGGTTACATTTCCAACAGTTTGGAGATCTAGTTGGGAACATTTTGGCCAATCTTGCCAGGGGTAAATGCCACCTATAAAACATTTTGTAAACATTTTCCTTATAAGATGCTGACATTGTCAATTTATAATCTTCCCCACATACTTTTCCCCAGTGCTCCAATTCAATATTATACCCGAAGTTTTTAGCCCAAATTATCATTGTTTCCTTCACGGTTTCCTCCTCCATTTTGAATTTTAAGAAACAATTGTATGTTTTTGTAATCATTTTTTTCTTCTGTTCCTGTTACTATTTTGTCCAATTCTTGTTGTTCGTTTTGAAATCCGTACTGTTCTAAGTCATTTTTGTATCTTGTTTGAATTTGTAGGTATGGCCACCAACCTAATTCAATTCCCTGCAATTTTAACTCCTGATTTGTTTTAAGTTTTCCTTGCCCATCCAATAACTCCTTATATGTCAATATCCTATTCAAATCTATTACATCGGGGTAGATAATTGTTTCCATGATTGATATCCATCTGGGAATTTTTGTGTAGAAGGTTCTTTTGATTTTCATCCATATTTCTAGTAAGGCCCCTCTTACCTGATGTCTCTGGAAATATTTATAGGCTTTACTCTTTCCCTCCCGGATAAAAGCATGCTAGGTCAGCGGTAAATCATGACCCTCTATCATCAATATTCTTTTATTTTGAAGTACGATCCATGTTACCTCTGCAGCCTGATAGTAAAGCTCCCAGTCTGGGAGGCCAAATCCTCCTTTAATTCTAGTGTCCTGTAGTAATTTTAATTTTATCCTAACTTTTTCCCCAGCCAAATAAATTTTAAAATTATTTTATTTAGTTCCACGAAAAATTTTCCCCCTAATTTTACTGGTACAGTTTGGAATAGAAATAATTTTTTTGGTAAGATATTCATTTTTATGGTCGCAATTCTTCCAATCAGCGATAATTGTAATTTATGCAAAACACATAAGAAGGGATGGATCTTCAATCAAGCAATCATAGCCACTATGGGAACCCTCTTGACTCCGCCTGTGGACCCTACACAGGGTAGGGTCCACAGGTGGAACCCTATGTTGCATGTTTGCTTCCATCAAAAGCCAGTCAGAGACATTTTGCTATTTGAGCGGAATCAGGCAATAGAGCTCTGGCCATTCCTATCAAGGTTCACCACTATTTTAGGACATATAGCTGCAAATCTCTCTCTCTCCCTCCTCCCTCCCTCTCTCCCTCCCTCCCTCCCTCCCTCTCTCCTCAGCTCTTTCACAACACCCAAATCTGTTCCTCAAGGCAACTGGCTCACATGGTCTCACATTAACCAATTTTTTCAGCCTTCCTATTGGACTCTTTTATAATTTGAACCATGTATCAGATTTAACTCAGCCTTTAGTGATTGCAAATGTCAATAGTTGTTTGCAATGATTAATTTACTAGCTGTTAACAACAGATTTTAGTATATCAAATTAAGTAGACTTAAGAAACATGGTGTTGGGCTTAATGGTACATCCTAATGTGCTACCTAGAATCTGTTTTTTTGGTACCTGGTTGAATCCTGTATGCATTAAGTAGTAGCACAGCTAGTATTGATATAACAGTTTTCAAATTATTATTAAATCCTAGCAGCCTTACAATTAGGAAAAGATCAGCTGCTTTGTGAAGGTTCAGTCACTTCAGAGGTGGTATATTTGGAATAAATGTTCAAATCATCTCCCTTTTAAAAGCTTTCTGTAAAGCACCGGTGTGAACAAACCTCATTATTAGAAACAGAAACACATTGTGCTATGCTATGTATACTCATGCTCAGGGAGAAGATGTGTTGCTCTATGGAAACATTTGACAATGGCCTCTGGAAAAAGAAAGACCCCCCTCCCCACTTCCATGGCTTTCCTTGACTAAAAACATCTGTTAGATTAAAATATGTTATAGCAGCCATTTTAGGAGCCATCATCAAGTCCTATGGTACCACAGTACACTGTTGAAAGAAATGTCCTTCTGGGTTCAGCTCCATGTGGGGAAGAAGACACTGGAGACATGGAGGCTGCTTGGAAATATGGTTTATTGTTGGACAGGGCCACATAGCTTGAGCCCTGACCAGAAAAGGTGATCACATGCTTCAATATTGCTGAAGAAGAAGAGAAAAGGGCTGAGGAAGAGGCTTGCTAGGCTTTTTATACCCTGTTTAGTCCCACCTCTCTGTTTCCTGTTCCTGTGTAAGAAATGTATTCTGTTTGGTTGACAGACTCCCATGGTGGCAGGGGGCTACTCTCTAGGTTGTTTTGAATCCAGGTATGAGTTCTCAGATGCCATGTGGAGAGTTGAGTAAAAGGCCAATATTATCATGTCTTTCTGTAGCTGCTGTTGAAGTCTTTATTATGTAAAGTGGGCTAGCCTGGCTAGTCTTAATGTGCCTATTGAGAAAGTGGGGGTGGACAGGAAGCTACGGGCAACTATTCTGTCTTTTAAAACATGCTTCTTTTCACATCCAGAGAAACATTCTGCCTTTTCAATATTTCCTAGGATATTTCATTTTTCTGGGTTAGGGCTGGATGATAACTTCCCACAACACCATGTAAATGTGTTTATAAAATCTCCTCGATCTGCATGGCCCTCAGTTCACACAGCTAAAATAATGGGAAACGTGAACTAATTGGTAAAGCAATGAAGTTCCGCCTGATATCCCAGCTGTGAATTGTAGTTCTGACAATTTAGTTTCCATTTGCACACCCCAGTAATAAGTATACCTGGTGGGAACCTGGTAACTCTATACAACTGACACGGAAGGAGGGGACAGCCTTAGGAACCAGGCCAATGCACATACCTATATTGGTTACCTCAGGGTATCTTTATTTAGGCTAGCAAAATGTGATTTATGTACATTGGAATAAATTGTTAGCAGCTGCTATCCACCCTCAACAGCAGTCAGAGATGGAGGTGTGGTCTGCCTGTATTGCATTGTTATTGTGTGTGTGGGGGGGTGGGGGGGTATCAGGCAGAGAAGGAAAAAAAATTCTTCTATGCAAAACAAGGTGGCGTGAAAAAGAATTGTTGCCATTTTCTTATTTAGGTAGTACAAGAAATAAATGAGATTTTTGTTGTTTGCATTTGCAAGTCAGTGTGAATTCTGTTAAGCATTCAGGATTAATCAAACGACACCTGCATTTAACAAGTGATGCAAGGTAAATATATCTAGAGGCATAAACAACTGCACAACCTGATTTTCCCAAGTATGATTCCAATTACAGTGTTTTGTTTTGCAAAAGGCAGCAATAACTGTTTAAATATGGCAGTAGGCAATATTTGGATATTGGGTATAATTAAAACTGCAGCAACTAGTTGACAAAAATCACAACAGAGGCATGAGGATTAAATATGTCTCCTTTGGGGTCACTTATCATATCTGTTCAACGAAGGCATAAACAAAGCAAAACAATCTTGGCCGTGTAAGGCTAGCATAGTGCAAATAAATCCCTGTGTTGACTGACAGATACTAATCTCTTTGTCTCACTTGCTCAGACTCCCTCCCTCTCTCCCTCTCAAATGCAGGCCAGGGATTAGACCTTGTCACATGGAAAGACAGAGCAGGCAGTCGAGACCTTGCCCAGGGCTGGGTCATTGGTGGAAAATGATTTGCAGCCGAAGGATTGCAACCCCTTGTGGATTTTGCAGAAATAGAGTGATGGGGCCAGCAGGGGGAGCAAAACCCTCTGCACACAGCTCATCTCATCTAAACACAAATTCCATTCTCCCATAGAGACAAATAAGCATCAAACTGCCCTCTTCTTGGTGTCTTCTTTTCCCCCCCACTTCTTTCCCATTATTTTCTTCCATTCTTTTCCTGCTGTAGCTCAATCGATTGTCATTCCTCTCTCCCGCTCAACCTTTCTGCTTGAACATATGCCCTCTACAGCAAGAGTCAAAAATCAGAAATAGTCCTTTTCCTGTGAGAGGGACCTTTCCCCCTAAGGCTAATTAATCCTTCTTTAACATTTACTCAGATCCAATTATGTGTCTCTTAGCTCCCTCCCAGAGAGTTCCCACTTTGTTCCCAATTATTCCAGGTGTGGGATGAATCAGATGCTAACAAGCGCCTTTGACAACACATGAATGATAGAGATGCTAGTTTCTTCCAAGCAGCAGAGCAAAAAAGGATTCCCAGGAGCTGTCAAAATTCTATTCTACAGATCTGATAGATGCAAAATTAGCACTGCTTTGCAAGCTGCATTAGCCTGGCCTCCTGTCTCTTCTCCCCCATTGTTCCTGGCGAATGAGCAAAGGCCACTGCTTCAGCCACGGCAGCCTGAAAGAGAGATGGCTTTATTGTTTTTAACCTTCCTCACAAGGGCAGAAAGGAATAAGGTGTAGATAAATACAAGCCTTTTTGTTGGACAGACTGAACTGAGGCAGAAAAAAGGAGAGAGAAAGGGGGGAGGGAGGAAGGGAGGGAGGGAGGGAGGGAGAGAGAAAGTGTGTGTGTGTGTGAGAGAGAGAGGGGTCTTTTTTTGCAACTCAATTAAAAGCATCCTCTTTCATCAAGCAAAAAAGCTGAGTGGTTAAAATAGGCTGCTTATGTTGTAATATATTTCAATCATTGTTATGGTTTATCGTAGAGTCCTGTTCAGGGAGGAAATGTGGCATGCAAGTGTTTTAAGCAAACAGATAAGCAATTATAATAGGTCCCCATGCAACATTGCTACCTCTTAAAGCAGACATAATTTTTAAATATTATTTTACTAAAGTGAAACATTTACAAAAAAAAACTATCATAGAAATGGGGCCTCTAGGTGAATTTGGCTGTTACTCCCATCATCTCCCACCTAATAATATGAGCTAGGTTGATAGAGATGACAGTGTAACACATCTGTGCATTACAACCTTTTTTTTAAAAAAAGAAGTAGAGCGAGAAATGGAATACAAAAAATATAACTCTTCCCCTGAGGTTTGGAAACATTTTGTTGGTTGTTCATTGCATATACATCATAGGTTAGCAAATCCAGGATGCAAAACTCTAGATGACCACCAGTAGGCAGCAAAAGACATAGGAACCTGATATCTTTGGCTTTGCTATCATCTGGTGGCTGTCTGAATATATGCAACCAGGCTGTGATTGTAACCAGACATCATCCCCCCCCCCCCATTTTTTTCTCCCTCCCTCATCCTAAATGAAGCAGAAGGCTTAAAATGACCATCTGTGTTCCTTCTAAATAGAGATGGTATTCAGCCAGTTTTGACCAGTTCTGGAGAACTGGTAGTAAAAATGTTAAGTAGTTTGGAGAACTGGCAAATAGGCTGGCCCTGTCCCTGTTGCCTCCCAGCTGATCTTCTTTTGTTGCTCTAACAGGAGAATGGAGCTGGAAAGCAGGTTAGGGGTTGGGGAGGGAATGGGGATTTTGCAGTAACCTTCCTCAGGAGTGGGGAGGAAATGGGGATTCTGCAGTATCCTTCCCCTGCCATGCCCACAAACCATGCCTACAAAACCATGCCACACCCACAAAGCCACGCCCACATAACTGTAGTGAAATTTTTTTGAATCCCACCTCTGCTGCTAATGGAGATAAAGCAAAGACAGCTGTGCAAGGGATCCTGAGCTTCTTAGAGAAAAGCAAGATAGAAAACTGATGTGATCTTAATTTGCCCGCACCTCCTTTTAACATACATGCCCAAATGCTAGTTAGCAAAGTAGTGGGTAAACTCTTTTTTCCCCTCCTTGAGCAATGACTATGGAGCACGAAAGTAAATGCAGTACCTAGATAGCAAAAGCAAATTTTTTGACAGAGAGGAGAGGAAGAAGATTCATGTGACTATATTTTACCTAACCACTCTTCCCTTGTTTCTCTGTAGCAAAGTAGATATTTGGTGCCAACCATTAAAATTCACTAGGGTCAAACCAGGAAAAGAGTTTTGAATGCAGCACGAGCCAATGTCTGAAAGCCAATTCCCCAACATGGTCTCAGACTGTTGTTTCATGAACACAAATAGATATATTAAATATTAAATATCTATATGAAGCAGGATTGTGAGCAATAAAGACAGAATTTAATTCAACAACCAATAAGCCGTTCATGTTTCATATGTATGATCAATACATTTTCATATGAAAAGAAACAATATTCACAAACGTGGAACTTACTAACCCTACTAGCTAAAGCACAATTCTATTTTTATTTTGATGATAGGGCAGAAAAGATACTCAGCTTCACTACACCCAAGAAACTCCTCCCAGGTACAAGTAGCCTAATTACTTAAATAGAACCAAGTGTCAAGACTGCAGCCATCTTTTCTTTTGGATCTTTGGCCTGCCACACTTTCTATTATTCTACTATGCATTTTCTATTGTGGGAAAATAGGAGGGGGGATTGTAAGGAGTTGCACACTATGTAACCATAACAAAATTCTTTCTAGAAAGCCAAGGTCATCCTTTGTCTTTGCACCCCTGCACCTGACCGGAACTGGATGTGTGGAACTGCCAGCATGGCAGTGGGAGATTGGACCATGTGATGGACTTATGGGTGTGGGGGGAAAGATCTTGAACTTTCAACTAGGTGGGGGAAACCGGGAAGCTTTCAGATTTGGGTTTTCCCAGATGTGCCAACATGACTCTTGTAATAAATTGGAACTTTGAGCAATATTTTGCCTTGGACTCTGATTTACTTTTGGATGCTATTTGGAACCCTGACATTAAGTTCATTTAGCAATATCCTATCTGAAAGTAGAGTTGGACAGTTTAGATCCTAACAACTATAAAAAGTAAAATTGTGCTCATCAAACTGAAATATTTTTTGGCTTGTCTATTCATGTTGTATCCTTCCTGAAAAACTAACATGACAGTGACATACCAGAAGGAGTAGTTGAAGTAAATGAAACTGAAAAGGAACATTTACAAATAGTGGACATCATCCTTCCTATGAGCCCAGTGTTTGTGACTCGTGCTGGATTAGTAAACTATCCAATGCTTCATTTGGAGCAGACCAGACTGGATCAGGTTGTAATAGATTTAATTAGCACCTTGTGACATACTTGATCTTGTTTCCCCAAACTCAGCAATAACTGATTACTAGAGTTTCTTGTCATAATTGCTTCAAAACAAGAGGAAGGGCCCTCAATGGACTTTATGCTAAATGAACTTGGTTCTACTTAAGTAATTGGGCTACTTGTATCTGGGAGGCGTTTTTGGGGTGTAATGAAGCTGAGTAGCTTTTCTGCCCTATCATCAAAATAAAAATAGAGTGGCGTTTTAGCCAGTAGGGTTAGTGACTTCCACTTTCGTGAATATTGTTTTCTTTTCATATGAAAATGTATCGATCATGCATATGAAACACGAATGCCCTATTGGTTGTTGAATTAAACACTGTCTTTGTCGCTCACAATCCTGCTCACTCTGAAGGTCAACTAGAGTGGCAAGGCTGCCTTTTTAGCGTTAAAAGCACATTTCCATTCAGGCACTGCAATACCAGCAGTCAAAAAGACATTACAAAGAGTGAAAAACTAATATGTAGTAAATTAATTCGGCATGAGTAACACTTCAGAAATCTTTAGAATTGCATTAAAAAGTATCCTGGTGAATGTAAAAGGGCATAAACTATTGTTTTCTAAAACAACTGATTCTTAAATGAGAAGTATTCATGTATTCATTAAAGCATTCAACCTTTGCTCCATTAATAACTTGTGAATTTACTTTCTGCTTGATGCCTTGAATCTTGTGGATAAGGTCCAACTACTTGCAGTTGTTGGTTTGCAAGGTTTCAGCACTAAAGCAGGAGCCCTGAAACTAAAACTGGAAAGAATTGGAAATAACGAAACCACATTAGATAATACTAAGTCATATTTCTTCAGGGTTGTGGCTTCTGGACAGCTTGTCAAAATTGGGTATCATGCAGAATCAGTGCTGAGATCACATGTGTAGAATATTGGCCACATATCTCAGGGGTTGCCACCAGTGGTGGGATTCAATTTTTTTACTACCGGTTCTGTGGGTGTGGCTTGGTGGGTGTGGCATGGCTTGGTGGGCATGGCTTGGTGGGCATGGCAGGGGAAGGATACTGTAAAATCTCCATTCCCTCCCCACTCCAGGGGAAGGATACTGCAAAATTCCCATTTCTTCCCAATCAGCTGGGACTCAGGAGGCAGAGAATAGATGGGGGTGTCAGAAGTGGTATTTACCAGTTCTCTGAACTACTCAAACTTTCTACAGAACTGGTCAAAATCTCCTGAATACTACCTCTGGTTGCCACAAAGAGGGAGTCAAGCTATTCTCCAAAGCACAAGAAGCAATGGGTGGACACTAATCAAGGAGAGAAGCAACCTAGAAATTTCCTGACAGCTAATCAGTGGAACAACTTGCTTCCAGGACTTGTGAATGCTGCAACATTGGAAGCTTTTAAGAAGAGATTAGACAAGCATTTGTCTGAAATGTATAGGGTTTCCTGCCTAAGCAGGGACCTCCAAGGTCCCTTCCAACTCTGTTATTCTATTCTATTCTGTTCTGCTGTGTTCTATTCTACTGAGCACTGATGTCTATGCTCTTGCTTCTCAAAAGAATGGTCCCTATAAATACACTTTTACTGCTCAACTGTGATACACAGTTTAATACTGTATAATACTCCATTTTGAATTTACAAAGACAATGGCTTTATGCTATTTTACTTCATAGTTTAGTATTTCTCCTCCCTGGGAATCCTGCACTGAAAACTGTGTATTTAAAGGTCCCTTCCCACTGCTGTGTGCACTGGGTGTAAAGACTGTATAACACAAGCAGTGTCACAAATACAGTGTCTGTCTATCTGTCTGTCTGTCTGTCTGTCTGTCTGTCTATCTATCTATCTATCTATCTATCTATCTATCTATCTATCTATCTATCTATCTATCTATCATCTATCCATTCATCCATTCATCCACCCATCCATCCATCTGTCATCAATCTATCCTATCTATCCTATCCTATCTATCTATCTATCTATCTATCTATCTATCTATCTATCTATCTATCTATCTATCTATCTATCTATCTATCTACCTACCTACCTACCTACCTACCTACCTACCTACCTACCTACCTACCTACCTACCTACCTACCTACCTACCTACCTACCTATCTATCTATCTATCTATCTATCTATCTATCTATCTATCTATCTATCTATCTACCTATATACAATACAATAGCAGAGTTGGAAGGGACCTTGCAGGTCTTTTAGTCCAACCCCCTGCCCAGGCAGGAAACCCTATACCGTTTCAGATAAATGGCTATCCAACATCTTCTTAAAGACTTCCCGTGTTGGGGCATTCACAACTTCTAGAGGCAAGCTGTTCTACTGATTAATTGTTCTAACTGTCAGGAAATTTCTCCTCAGTTCTAAGTTGCTTCTCTCCTTGATTAGTTTCCACCCATTGCTTCTTGTTCTGCCCTCAGGTGCCTTGGAGAATAGTTTGACTCCCTCTTCTTTGTGGCAACCCCTGAGATATTACAACACTGCTCTCATGTCATCCCTAGTCCTTCTTTTCATAAGACTAGACATATCCAGTTCCAGCAACCATTCTTTATATGTTTTATCCTTCATTCCCCTAATCATCTTCTCTGCACTCTTTCTAGAGTCTCCACATCTTTTCTGCATTGTGGTGACCAAAACTGAATGCAGTATTCCAAGTGTGGCCTTACCAAGGCATGATAAAGTGGTATTAACACTTCACATGATCTTGATTCTATCTCTCTGTTTATGTAGCCTACAATTGTGTTGGCTTTTTTGGCATCTGCTGCACACAGTTGGCTCATATTTAAATGGTTGTCCACTAGGACTCCAAGATTCCTCTCACAGTTACTAATATTGAGCAAGGTAACACTTATACTGTACCTGTGTATTTTGTTTTTCTTGCCCAAATGTAGAACCTTACTCTTTTCACCATTGAATTTCATTGTGTTAGATAGCACCCAATGTTCAAGTTTGTCAAGCTCCTTCTGTATCTTAAGCCTGTCTTCTGGAGTGTTGGCTATTCCTGCCAGCTTGGTGTCATCTGCAAATTTGATGAGTTCCCCATTTATCCCCTTGTCCAAATCATTGATGAAGATGTTGAAGAGTACTGGGCCTAAAACAGATCCTTGGGGTACTCCACTGCATATTTCCCTCCATGTAGATGCAGTTCCATTGAGGACTACACATTGAGTGCGGTTGGTCAGCCAGTTATGAATCCATCTGGTGGTGATGCTGTCTAACCCACATTCTTCTACTTTATCTATAGTAGGTTATGGTCTACGTTATCAAATGCCTTACTGAAGTCCAAGTAAACTATATCGACAGCATTCCACTGGTCCACTAATTTTGTCATTTGTCAAAGAATGCAATAAGATTAGTCTGGCATGATCTGTTTTTGACAAACCCGTGTTGGCTTTTGGCTATTACTTTGTTTACTTCTAGGTGTTCACTAATTTGTTGTTGATTATCTTGTCCAGAATCTTTCCTGGTATTGAGGTCAAGCTGATAGGTCTGTGGATTCCTGGATCTATTTTTTTCCCTTTCTTGAAGATGGGAACCACATCAGCTCTTTTCTAGTCCTCTGTCACTTTCTCCGGTGCTCCAGGATCTTTGAAAGATATAGTTCTGAGATCTCGTCTGCCAGTTCCTTCAGAACCCTGGGGTGTAATCCATCCGGTCCTGGTGATTTGAACTCATCTAGGGTAGACAGGTGCTCATTTACCATTTTCTTCCCTATTTCAACTTGTGTTCCTAATCTGATTTTTGTGATGCTGTTTTTGATAGATTGGACTATTTTATCCCTTTGTGTAAAGACAGATGCAAAAAATGAGTTAAATAGTTGTGCTTTCTCCCTGTTGCTTGTCACCTTTTTGCCACTTTCTCCCAGCAATGGACCAATTGTTTCCTTAACCTTTTTCTTGTTTTCAATATGTTGGAAGAAGCTTTTTTTGTTATTTTTTACTTTTGTGGCAAGCCTTTCTTCATTGTGAGCCTTAGCTTTCCTCACTTCATCTTTACAGGCTGATATTCTGCCTTAGTTATGTCCCCCTCTTTCCATTTTTTAAACTTATCTTTTTTGTCTTTCAATTTGCCAGACAGGTCTTTATGCAGCCATGCTGGTTTCTTTTGAGAGCTGTTATTTTTCTTCTTCATTGGTATTGTGCTAGACTGGGCTTTTGTAATATTATTTTTCAAAATTTCCCAAGCTTCTTGAGTTGTTTTCCGCTTGAGGATTCTCATCCATGGAATTCTTCTCAAGCTCTAAGTTGATATGCCTATATCAATAATCTATCTCTGGTTGTCCATGGTTTATTTGCCTGTAGGCTACTTTATTTGATTTTTTTTATTCAATTCAATATACGGAGTGCTGGTGCATTTTTATTTATTTATTTATTTTCAAGTATCAGGTATTAATGATATGAGACCATTCTAGAAAAAATATCATTTTCATCATACTGATAGATGACTTTTTAAAAAGCAATAACACATGCCCAGCATAATCAAATGCATCTTTACTTTCTTTACTAGAAAGAAAATCTCAGTAAGGTGTACATAAAACATACAAAGGATAATACCAGAACAGAAGAACTTGTCATTAAGATTAGGCTATTATGCCTGCTAGCTAGCAAACAATGGGAGCTTTAGAATGTTCTTGACCACTTCATCATACCAAAAAGAAACAATCTAGTCACAATTTAATGCTTGACTTGTTATTGTATCTTAATTATTATCTTGCTACATAAATACCTAAAGTTATTAGGAAAGAATACAAAAAGATAAGAACAAATGTCAATAAGCATTTTATAATTAAATTGTTGCAATTGCAATACAAGCCTTTGTGCTTGGTACCCATATGTCAAAGTTTGTGAATTTCAGATATAGTTTGCTACAGTTTGTCTAATTCTCTAGCAAATTCTGAATAGGGAGCTATTCTTGGCTCACTGCTTGCAAAAGAGAGAGGGAGGGAGAGTATAAGGATCATAATGCAACTTGGGACAAGCATGCTCAAATATGAACTGGAAACCCCACTTCAAAAAGTAGAATTTGCAGACTGTTCCTTCTGTATCAGCTTTCAAGTTTTGCCTTTATAGTTCTCCATTCTGCATTGCCTTCCTATTGTTTTTACCTTGTCCTATAATATAACAGCAGTAGTAATAACACTTATAGTAATATTGATTATTTATATCACCATTATATTTACATTCTCTAGTTTCTGTTTTGGCTTCTGTTTTCTAGCCACTTATAAATTCTATTCCATACTTTATAGAAATCTGATTCTTCTCTTTCTTTTAGTTCTATTGTCATTTTGTCCATCTCTGCACATTCAAGTACTTTTCTAATTATTGTTTCATCTGTGGGTGTATTGATTTTTTCCCCAGTTTTGTGCGAAAGCAATCCTAGCTGCAATGAGTATATGTAGTATTATGTATTGAAATTGTTTATCCATTTTTTGATCTAATAGTCCTAATAAGAATGCTTCTGGTTTCAGTTCTATTTTTTGCTCCGTAATTTCTTCCAACCATCTCTGAATTTTGCACCAGTATTTCCTTTTGATGGGGCACGTCGACCATATATGGTAGAATGTTCCAGACTTGTGGTTACATCTCCAACATTTGGGGAATAAATTTGGGTACATTTTGGCCAATCTTGCTGGGGGAAATGCCATCTATATAACATTTTATAGAGGTTTTCTTTGTAGGCTACTGCCATCGTAAATTTATAATTTCTTTCCCATTGTTTATCCCATTTTTCTAACTCTATATTATGGTCAAAATTTCTTCCCCAGCTAATCATTGTCTCCTTTACTGTCTCTTCCTCCATTTTATATTTTAAAAGAAAATTATATAATTTGGTAATCACTATTCCTCCCGTTCCTAATAATATTTTATCTAATCTGATTTGTTTCTCATGCATTCCATATTGTTCCCGATCTTTTTTGAATCTTGTTTTAATTTGTAAATAGGGCCACTATTCCATATTTATTCCTTGTGTTTTCAGATCTTGTACTGAATTTAGTTCTCCTTTTTCATCTAAGAGTTCTGCATAGCAGGTTTCCTATTCTCAATTCGATGAATGTGCTTTCCTCTCCCATTATTTTTCCCCCACTGAGGAGACATCATTTCCCCTTTACCATCTGCATCATGCTGCTTTGATATTACGAGATGAAATTCATCTTCTTTTTCCAAGCATTGCAACCCAATTCCTAGGCAGAGTTTAATCACTCTGATCCTGCACGAAAACCATGACAGGTAAGGGGGCCCTTGCTATCGTTCTCTCTCTCTTTTTTCAGAAACAGCCAGCATCTTCTCCACTTCTGCTTCAGTTTTGCATTCAATCCTGTGTCACTTGTACAAGAAATTGGAATACTACAAAACGTGGTTTGTGGATTAGCTGATGGCTTCTAGTTTATGGCTTACTTGAAACAGCACTTTGATAATACGAAACCATCATGATAGATTAACAGATTAACAGAATTGGAAGGGACTTTGTAGGTCATCTAGTCCAACCCTCCCAAGCAGATCCTACACCATTTTTGACAGGTTTTGATCTTCGCCTCTATTCTTTGTCCTAAAAGATGATGCTTTGCTATTGTTCAGAGTCTCAGCCCCCTTAGCAGTTGGGACCCTTTTCCTGGAGCTCTTCAATAAATCTTTATTCTGAAAGTCTGTAGTCTCGTGTCTGGCTCTGGTTGGCTTTGCACCAGGCTTAGCCATTTTCAGACAACCAAAGGGGAATAAATGCTACAGTAGATGATAGCTAGCTAGATAAATAGATAGATAGATATGGATGGGATGGGATGGATGGATGGATAGTTTCTAATAACCTGAGTGATCTTGCAATTCTCAGTGAAATCTCCAACAAGAATTTCTGGCAGAAAATTTTATGGTTAAAAAATAATAATCTGGGCCCGAAACTTGTGTTTTATTAATTTATTTTAACTTCTTATTAGGACAGAATGAATAATGTATCTGTGATATGACAAAAGTCACTACATGCAAAAGGAACAATAGTTGTATTCTGTCTAATGTGTTTGTTTATGTAGCTGACAAAGAGGACCAACACAATCTGCATGAACGAAGTCTTTCTCAGTTCCCTTTGAACACATATCAAGGCATCAGGAAAGGGTTCAGAGTAGGAAAACTCCCAAATGAGCCCTTTCAATTTGTTTGTTTAATTACATTTAAGTTGTTGATTTGATTGTTGTCACCCGAGGGACAGAGGGTGGAATGTATTGGGTTTTGCATGGGATTTTTATTTCTGTAAACTGCTCAGAATCTCTGTAAGTGTGTTGGGTGATCAAATAATTTTTCTTAATAAATAAGTGCTTTTAATCTTTTGTCTCCTCAAAACTCTTTTGTCCTTGGTCCAGCTTAGCCAAGGTGATGCCAGGATTTCACCTCAGCTTGTGTTCCTAGATTAAAGAGAGAAGGGCTGTTTGAAAAATGGTGAGCTTGCTGTTTAATCCTTTTCAGAAAAGGAGAGTAGGCTTGCTTATTATAGTTTGCTTTCCCTAGGAATTAGTTTAATCAATCAAAGCCTGACTGGACTTGCAGGCCAGCTTAAGGATCCCAGTCAGTCTCCTGGTGGCCTATTGTAGGTGGGATGAGTAAGTCTCTGATCATCTTTGTGTGTGTGTGTGTGTGTGCGTGCCCGCCCTCACAGCCCACGGTTTCTTCTGAGATTGGTGATTTTGTCTGTAATACTCTGCCTCTCTCAACATTATGAATGAGCTGTGGGAAATGGGAGACTTTTGTTTCTTATCCTTAAGGGGGGAAAATGAACTGTTCTGTCAGAGAGAAGTATGCATAAAAAATAAGATTCTGTGCAAAAGCATTGGAGGTGACCTATGCTAGTAATTGAGACAACAATTTTTTCTCCTCTCATTATTTGGTGAGGGAGGTGGGAATCAGAAAAGTTCCCCTTGGGTATATATTTGTTCTACTTTTCTTGTTTTGTTCTACCTTCAGCTTTGTGCTTTAATTGTTCTAACAGGTGCCTCAGCCTGGATACAAACCAAGGGGTATAAATTTCAGTGGCCTTCCATCTTTAATAGGACATAAAATGAACCTGGAATTCATTAATTACAGTATTTCGTGATTTAAGAAAGCCTGTCTTCTATAATTTTTTTTACTCCAACAAATGGAATTGAAGCATTTGTCTTTAGCCCTCTTCTGTCAGATAAATAGGAGAAATGTCAAAGGCAACTTACTTAGAAAGTTGACGAATCTGTTCAGTATGATGCATATGAAAGATAAGTGAAGCATCCCTGGATTTTGAGTTCTGCATTTCTTTTATTACATTCTTCCCATTTCTCCATCAAACATATTATTTTCCAGTCCACTCTATGAGTTAAATTAGCTTGCAAGATTGTGATGGATCCAAATTAGGAAAATTTATGACTGAATGGGGATTTGAACCTGGATTTTCCCAAGTCTAGTGCAGTGCTTTAACTGCCATCCTGATCAGATTCTCTGGCTTTATTTTTCCCCAATGAGAGATGGCATTTTATTACCCTAACTTCAGCTGGAATGACTGTACAAGCTACAGAAGTTTAGATGTCGCTTTGAAATTCTCCAGTGGGCCTCTGGGCACAGAACCTGATTGGATGATTTCTTTGAATTTTTTGCCCTGGGAACTCTTCAAGAATTTTTCA
Source organism: Thamnophis sirtalis (assembly GCF_051295495.1). Taxonomy (NCBI): domain Eukaryota; kingdom Metazoa; phylum Chordata; class Lepidosauria; order Squamata; family Natricidae; genus Thamnophis; species Thamnophis sirtalis. The sequence goes on along the minus strand of NW_028261381.1, from coordinate 41,859,014 downwards.
AAGGTAGGATTCCAGCTAGCAGTCACCAATAGTGTCTCTGAAAAAGCCCATTGTGGTCTTGTTCAGAATTGTTGAAATCTGAGAAGCCAGAAAGGCTACAGACCATTAGAAAGAGAGTTGTGCAGTGAGGAAGGACAGCCGTCCTTATTTCTGGATCATCTCATAACAGGTTTAGTAACATACTTCACCCATACAAGCACATCCTTTTTCATCAGCTTGAACGAGAGCAGACAGTATTTCTTGGTTGGCCATTAACAAACCAACTTTCAATCAGAAACAGATGTTTTGAATCATATTACAGAAGGCTGTCTTGTACTGTTTTCATTTTATTCCAGTTTCTCTGTCATGTCTTTTTCATTCTAATCAATTTACTTACAAGTCTCATAGCTGGAAATTTTTGACTCTGCTACTGTTTCTCGTTCTATTGCTACAGCATTTTGGAAAATAGATATGCTAAATACATTTTAGAATTCTCATTTGTGAAGAAAGTTATGATTCCCATTCTCTCATTTTTTTATGCTAAGAAGTGGACAGAGAAGCATCCATCTTTCTCTTGGGCTCCACCAGTGGGGCATAGAAGGTTATTGAGCTTGTAGGATTGAAGGACACCAAGACTGCAGCTAAGATTATTCTGTCCATGATATAGTAAAAGGAATGAGGTTGGAGGGAAATGAATGGATGGATAGAGATATCCTTCAATATATGTAAATGTAAAAATGTAAAAAATACAAGCTAAGAAGAACTAAACTAAAGTGACAATAGCATTCTACTATTTTCTTCATGCCATGCTTGATTAAAATTCCAGGATTCCAGAAAAAGAAAGAACAAAAATTAAAGTCTCCCTCAAGTCAGATTGAAAACTTTGAAGCTACATGGCCACGTTCATGTGTTGGTAATACTGAAGTAATACTGGTTTTTATTTCCCCAGGGGATGGTATTTTTAGATTGATATTAATCTACTTTGACCCATCTTAGTTCTTTGAAGATCAGCTAAGATTGGGTAGGTTCTATCATCTCTACTTGTTCTATTCATTCATTCATTCATTCATTCATTCATTCATTCATTCATTCATTCATTCATTCATCAAATTTCTACATCACCCATCTCACCTAAATGACTCTGGGGACTCTACAAATATAATATAATGGAAAGTGACATAGTTAAAAATAGTATTAAAATAGTTAACGGTTAAGGATTACAGAAGTTTAAAAAGTTTTAAAAGTTAGAGGAAGCACCTGCAAGCCACTGTCAGGGTTGCATGCCACTATTCAACCCTCATACCAGTTGGCAAAATCTTGATGCTTTTCTGGAAGGTAGGAGGTGTGGAGGGCTAACCTCTGAGGGCAGGGCAGGGCAGGGCAGGGGCAACTGCAAAGAAGGCTCTTTTTCTAGACCCTGCCAATCAAAACTGTTTAGATGGCAGGGTCTGCAACATTCCTGCTTAATTGGGTGGAATGAGTTGATAAAATGGGGATAATATGCATCATCAGGTAGCCTGGCCTCATGCCGTGAAGGCTTTAAACTTGATAACCCACACCTTGAATTAGACCCACAAAGCAGCTTGCTTACCAAAGGTGTTACATGTGCCATCCTTGGGATGTCTAAAACTGCTTATGCTGCTAGATTCCACACCAATAGCAACTTCTATATAGTCTTCAATGGTAACCTCACATAGTGCACATTGCAACAGTCCATATGGGTGATGATCAGGGCAGGAAGGATGGAAATAAGATCATAATAAGAGTTTGCTACTGATGGAAATTGGTGAATCATGTGCAATTTGGCCTTTACTAAGAGTTGGAGTGGATAGAAAGCAGTAGGAGGCCACTTCCCACCCACTGGGGAGGAACACAGTACCAATCCTTTGGGATTGGGTGGCATATAAATATATTTAATAAACAAACAAACAAACAAACAAAATATTTAGGACCAGTTGATGTACAATCCTAAAGTTTCACTTAAAAATCCCAGTGAATTTAAAGTGGATTTACTTCTTAGAATTAAGCCAGATGTGTTTAAAGAATGGGAGCCCCTGTGTTGTTAGTAGGACCTTTACCAAATTCTCCAGAAACAGAGGCTTGAGTGAACTATCAGAGCCACAGCAAGAACAGGTGGAGAGATCTCAGCCCGATAGCTGCCCTGGAGCTCCCATTCTTTAAACTGTTTTTCGTCTGATGGAACTTACTGACTGCTGGAACAAAGTGAAGATGGAGAAGTGGCTTATACTAAGGACAGACAGCCTGAAGCTGATAATTTAGAACACATTTTATCTGCACATGAAAAAGAAGGTTATCCCACAGGGAGATGCTGATGCCTTATCATCACTCATTTTCTAGACTAAAGTGTTATTTTATGTGATGTGTTTCTGTGACAAGATGATGAAATTACCTGCTCCATAAAGTCTTTCTGTGAACCACTTGAGTCTAGGAGCTCATTTGAAGTATTTCTTAAAAAAGGAGGGGAGATGGGAGGGGTGGGAGGGAGGGAGAGAGGTGTGTATAATGCAATAAAGAAGCTTGCAAAGTGTGTATGACAACCATCCGTTTCTCATTCCACATTTTACATGTATAGCTAACATCTTTCATCATTAAAAAACAAAGCAGATTAGATCAGAGCAGAACAGAACAGAATTCTTTATTGGCCAAATGTGATTGGACACACAAGGAATTTGTCTCCATTGCATAAGCATCTAACCCCACTTCCTGTTCCCGTCACATGCCTCATTCCAGTTAAGCTGAATTTCTGGTGATTTTCATGGACACTTCCATGCAGTCTTTTTGGCTCGATACAGAAACAGTTTGTCCCTGCCATCTTATGGGGTGTTGTTTCAATGTCCCACTCTTACCATGAACTTCCCAAGTGGGACTCCATCTAAGACATCATCAGGACTGTTGTGCTTAATGTTTTAGGTTAACCAAGCTTGGAAGATGCAGTTACACGCTGAGGCCTTTTTCCCCTTGGCATCTGTACTTCATTTATGTAGAGGTACTCTTGGACTTACATCCATTCATTTAGCAATGGTATGAAGTTACTGCTGGGAAAAAAATGACTTACGCTTGTTCCTCACATTTACAACTGCAGCATCCCTGCAGTCACACAATCATAATTCAGGTACTTGGCAACTGGCATGTATTTATATGATGGTTTCAGTATCCTGGGGTGATGTGATTAACATTTATTATCTTCCCAGCTGGCTACCGACAAGCAAAATCAATGGGAGAACTCAGATTTGCTTAACAACTGGGTGATTCATTTAATGACCACATGATTTGCTTAATGGTCTCACCAAAAAAAGGTCATAGAATTGGGCATGGTCATGTGATGTCTTGCTTAATTTAGAGTTAACAAACCTTCAGATCCCAATTGTGGTTGTAAGTCAAGGACCTCTGTATGATTGTTAGCCAGTGTGGTGGAGTCAGTAAATGGTGCATCACTGGATGTGAATGGAAGACAATCAGGTCCCATTCCAACTTCATGAAGTTTGGTTTGTTTCTTGGGTACAATCATTCCCTCTTAGCTAACCTATCTTATTGACTTGCCGTTGTGCGGAAATTTGGGAGTTGGTTTCTTTTAAACATTTTTTTCCTTTTGCTTTGGGATGGTTCATGATGATTTTGCATTACACCACAGATCATATTCTGAAAGCAGTCAAATTGTGAGGTAAGTCATGCTGGTGGTTTTTTTTTGTAAATCAGACAATCTGTATCCATTTTCTACTATCACATGTCTATGCCTCCAAGGAGGTATGCTATCTTAATAAGTCTTATCTTCCTGACAAGAAAAAAAAGTGCTTTTCAAATCCTGCGTGCATTATAAACTACCACTTACAAAATCTTTGTTCTAAAGTGCTGGCAATTTTTACCTAGGGCGGACATTTTACAGAATTTAAAAGGTCTCCACAGGATACTAGTAAATCTAAGGTGAGTTTTCAAGCCCCAATGGATATTATGAAATCTCAAAGTTCTGTTTGTCCAAGTTTTTTTTTTTGGGGGGGGGGTTCTCCCCTGAGTATTCAGATGTAGCTTCCATTTTCTGGGCTCCACTTCAATGTACATTTGGCCATTATCACTCAAAGAAAACTAGAGAAGAAACTTTGCTAGTGTGAACTCACTTCACTGAATTAATTGAACTCTAGTGCAAAGGCCGTTAAAATGCTCTAAAAATGGAAATGAACTTTCAATATGCGCATTAGTTTGGGACAGAAGCTGAAGGGGAGTTGGCATTGTAAGTGAAATAACAGAAATAAGATTTAGAATAATCATTTGAGAGCTGAGATCATATTTACTGGGAAGAGAAGTAACTATAAATGTAATAAATGGAAAAATTATCTCTACATTTACCCAAGATTTTTTTCTGCACATGTGAAAAGTTATAGCATTATTATAATAAAGAGATAATGGTTCAACTATAAGCGAATTTATTTCCTGGTTGGTTTACATATTCCCCCGATCCCAAAGGACTCTCAGTAGCTCAGAAATCCATGTGATTTCAGATAAATGATGAATTTCACAGCAAACATAGAGCATGTCATAAAACCTCCAAAATGGCACTGTAATCCAGCAGCCATAAATATTCATCGCAGATACTACAGTCATGTCCCAAACGTCCTTGGGGAAAAAATCAGTTTTCAGTGCTTCCTGAAGGCAAAGTGGAAGCTGGACACCTTTCATCTGGGAGATCATCCCAGAAGGTCAGTTGGGAATATAGCCAGGAAACAGGGCCCTTAATACATGCAGTGCCCCATAGCCAGGTTTTTATGGCCTTACAAAAGGCTAACAGGGTTGGGGCCATTCTAATTTCCAAAGAGAGGATATTCCATGGAGCGAGGGCCACTACAGAAAAAACTCTTAGAAAAAACAGGGTTTATAAGTGCATAAAGATAAAGGTAAAGGTTCCCCTTGCACATACAGTATGCGTTCCCAACTCTAGGGGGCGGTGCGCATCTGCATTTCAAAGCCAAAGAGCCAGCGCTGTCCAAAGACGTCTCCATGGTCATGTGGCCGGCATGAATAAATGCCAAAGGCACACAGAACACTGTACCTTCCCACCAAAGGTAGTCCCTATTTTTCTACTTGCATTTTTACATGCTTTCGAACTGCTAGGTTGGCAGAAGCTGGGACAAGTAATGGGAGCTCACTTCATTATGCGGCGCTAGGGATTTGAATCGCCAAACTGCCGACCTTTCTGATTGATAAGCTCAGCGTCTTAGCCACTGAGCCACTGTGTCCCTTTATGAGTGCATATTAACAAGAAAAATATATCCTTAGATTGTCATCCCATAACAATCAGTTCATCAATTTCATCAGATAGAGAGTAGAAAGCATTTTCACTTGACTGTGAAAATAACAGTAATGGATTTGAATATCTCAGTAGAATGGATCATTGTTGAAGATTCAAGGTGTTGATCTCTATGTCTGAGCCAAGCTGAACCCAATCTGAGTTTAATTGTTTTTTGGGTAAACATTTCTCTTAGTGCATATCTGATCATCTATAATCGACATTTGTTTTTAAAAGTAATTAAAAGAATAACTATAATAATTAATAATGTTATTAGCCGTCTGCTAAAGCTATCACACAGAATGGAATGAATCATTATCATTGGTATTCTGTCCCCCCACCCCCTGTGGTAAACACAATGAATTAAAAGCAGCAGGGTTTGCTAATAAAATCACGAAGTAGAATTAAGTTGGTTGATGCACAATGATGGATGGTTCAGCTGGATACAAAAATAACTGGGTTTTTCTTTACAAGTCAAATAAGGAAAGAGATGTGCTACAATTGCAATGACTGATAATAGCATAGATCTGTATCTCAGACAGGCAGGGAGATACTTTCCATTTTGGCGTGCTCTTCGGGTTTCATAGACATTCATTACATGCTAATAGAAAGATAGAGAAACTCTCGTGTCTAGAGATCCAGTTTTTTTCGAGTACAAAGCTGATGCTCCAAGTTTCAGAAGTTTGGCAGAGAGGATCGAGTTGGCTTCAGCTTTAATTACCAGGGATGGATGAAGATGGATCTCTGTTCTTTGCACAATGCAGTCCTTTGGTTCTTCTTGGTACTTTCTTTTTTTATTTATTTACTAGCTGATAACCTGGCGTTGCCCAATTATTTATTTATCCTAAGCCATACGTTTGTCCTCAAAAATAATCCATAATTTCTAATGTTGGATTTTCCCACTTACCAGAGAGAGCCTCCTTGTGGAATACTGTGAAGCCATTACTATGGCAACTCCATTGCACTATACAGTAGAAGCCATTTTATGGCAGTTATGGTAGAAGCCATGTTAAGGCACAACAGGCTGTATCTTAACAGAACACACATCCCGAGGGGTGTTAGGGATATCTTACCCCCACAGTATTTGTTTCCAAAAAGTAAGTCATCTGTGTACCAAATTAGTTTGAAATTACTCAAGTTGTTCCAGAGTTATGCTGGAACACACACACACACACACGTGTGTCTGTGTGTCTGTGTGTGCCATTTTTAACCTAAATCTTGCCCCTGAGGCCTTGGTTTTTCAATTCTGTATCATCACCGTCATTATTGTCTCATCCTTTGATAAAGTAGGTAACTCCCTGTGGAATGTTTATCAAATGAAGTCATTCTGAAAATGGAACTTTGGGGTTTAGAATTCCGGAAACTGGGTTTCAAGTCTTGACTCATCCAGAGAGCTAAAACCTAGAACTAGTGAAAGGCATTTGAGGATAAAACAGAGATGGAAGTAAAGAACATTGGGTGCCCTGATTTAAGGCTTTTAGGTGAAAAGTAGGATCTACAGTAAATACAATAATGATTCCTGCCAATGTTAACAGCTTCTAACAGCTTGCACAATCCTTTTTGAACCTTTTCCCAGGAGAACTAGCCTGTGGTACTAGCCTTTGACATGTAATCTGATCTCATAAAAATCAAATCCAGCATTAAGGGAAGGTTAAGAATTGTGTTTTAAACTTAGCAAGGTCAGGAAGTCAGTATTACAATTAGCACTGCCTTTTATAATACAAGGCAAACCTTTGCAACTATATCAAGTAAAATGGAAATGCTTTCCACAATGGTATGAAAAATGTGACTGTACTGAGTCAACCATCTCTCTTGGTGATCAATGGGTAAGCAGAATCAATACAAAATCCAGGCAGACCCACGCAATCTGGAACTTGTAGCTTCTCGCGGCTAGAAAAGGCTGAGTGATGTTTGCTTACAAAAATCCTCTTTCTAAAACTTCCCTGAAGTCTGTACCTATTACAAGTGGAACGAAAATGCAGAAAATACACCTTAAAATAGAAATGCTTCACTTCCTATAGATGAGATTAGATGGGGGGGGGCACTAGGAGGGGGGGCGTGTTAAGTTTTAACAAACGATATGATTATTAGTTCCTGCCTTTAGGCTACAGCTTTCTTCAGGGATTTGTTGTACAATCACAAACAACATCTAAAAGATGCCGTTGATGAAAAAAAAATAGTCAAGCCGAGGTTGAAGAATAAGAGGCCAGCTTGTATTGTGCAGCATTTATACAAAAAATCTAAAGATGCACACAAGACCCAGGCCTTGCCTTGGGAGTCCTAATTACATCTAGTTTGAGCTGTCACTCTGCAGCCATATTCAATTATTTTAAATGGGCTGCCAGTGTTATCCATCTGATAGAGCAGATCCTACTGATTTGATGGTTCCCTGGGTGACAGAGAATAATTGTGTTACCATCCTATGAAAGCCTAATTATATTATAGCCCTGTTGCAGCCCCCTCTATGCAATCTCAGATGTCAAAGACCCTCAAAAGATTGAGATGCAAAGGAAGCAATTCCCTGGGTAAAGAAGGATGCACTCCTTAGAACAGAAATAGGCAAGTTGAGCACCTGAAAGCTTCTCTTTTGTGCTGCTCCATCCAATTTGAGTTCCATAGGACCACCAAGGATGGTTCAACTGATCTGGTTGGAAAAATGAGTGTCTGTTTCCTTCCTCATTGGTCTATATGCTTGTAATCCATGTAACCTTTCTAGATAAGGGTGTATTAGGGATGCATTTTACACCTGCGGAGTTTTGGAGCAGAGGTGGTCATTGTTGACACTTCCTAAAGAATCGGCATCTTTATTTAGGCTCCCAGGATTATGTGTGGTTTTTTGTTCACTGGATGCAGAGAGCCTACTGCTTTGAAACATCTTTTCACTCTGAATACAATGAGCAACATATTCTTTGAATGTACAATACTTTGCTTTCATGTCGTGTGAATAATATCTTTGCTTCCTGGGTGGAACCTTTTAAAGGTCATTTTATTAAAGTAAATAGCAAAAGCACTTAGACTTATGTACTGCTTCATAGTGCTTTACAATGTTCTCTAAGCAGTTTACAGAGTCAGCCTATTGCTCCCAACAACCTGCATCCTCATTTTACCAACCTTGGAAAGATGGAAGGCTGACTCAACTTTGAGGCAATCAGGATTGAATTTCTGGCTGTGGGCAGAGTCAGTCTTCAATACTGCATTCTAACCATTGCACCACAATGGCTCTATAAAGGACAAGATAAGATAAAAGTCAGCTCTATTTTCATAATCTGTAGTTTGAATAGATAGAGGCCCCACAGGCATCATTGGGGAATAAAAATGGTAGGCCCTCCACTTGGGGTGCAGAAGTAAGGTGAACACATTCAAAATGGGGAGGATTTAGAAGCGTACCTTCTATTTTTAAAAAAAATGTCCACACTCACAATGTTCACAGACATACTCTCAGAGCTATCATTAGCCTCACTTAATTATTTTTATTTGTCCCTGTTAAAACCTGAATTAAATTGTTATATTGAGGTATTTTAGTAGTTGGAGTTATAATTAAGATCTCTCCAATCTTTATGTACCATTTTAAAATTATTTCCATTCCCCATTTACTGAAAACTCATCTGAATTGGCTAAATATTCAGACACTTGTAAATGTCTCCTAAATTCCATAAATTATACCTGGTAGGGTGGTATTGTGGGAGGCTGTTGCACTGATGAAATTAGGGCTGATTTCCCCTTTTAACTTCCTCTTATGAAGGGTAGTCATTTGGGTTTTGCTTTTTTAAAATTATTGCTCTTCTTACCCACCCTATCATATAATTGGGTATGTCTGGTTTAATGAAAACAAGACTAGAGGTGACATGATAGCAGTGTTCCATGTCCAAGGAACTGCCACAAGAAGAGGGAGTCAACCTATTCTACAAAATACCTGAAAGCATCGCAAGAAGGAAGGGATGGAAACTAGTCAAGGAGAAAACCAACCTAGAATTAAGGAGAAATTTCCTGACAGAACAATTCATCAGTAGAGCGACTTCCTTCTAGAAGCTTTGGCTGTTCCATCATTAGAGGTTTTTAAGAAGAGATTGGATAACCACCTGTCTGAAATGGTATAGGGTTTTCTGTTTGAGAAGAAGTATGGACTAGAAGATCTCTAAGGTCCATTCCTACTCCAGCCGAGACACAAGGGAATGATCTGGCAGACCATCTCTGGGTTGAGTTTCAGGATGTTGCCTCCGGGGATGTGGACAAGGCTATGCGAGCTGTGAGTGCCTCCACCTGTATACTGGACCCGTGTCCCTCCTGGCTGGTTGCCAACAGCAGTGAGGTGACACGAGGCTGGATCCAGGCGGTTGTTACCACCTCTCTTCGGGAGGGCCATCTCCCCACCGCGCTGAAGGCGGCGGTGGTGAGACCCCTCCTGAAGAAACCGTCCTTGGATCCAGCAGTTCTTAACAACTACCGTCCAGTCTCCAACCTCCCCTTTGTGGGGAAGGTTGTTGAGAAGGTGGTGGCCTTCCAGCTTCAGCGTACCTTGGAGGAAGCTAACTATCTTGACCCCTTCCAGTCTGGCTTCAGGCCCGGTTACAGCACAGAAACCGCTTTGGTCGCATTGACCGATGATCTCTGGAGAGCCAGAGATGGAGGCCATGCGTCCATCCTGGTTCTCCTTGACCTCTCAGCGGCTTTCGATACCATCGACCATGGTATCCTTCTGCGACGACTGCGGGAGGTGGGGGTGGGCGGCACTGTTTTGCAGTGGTTCTCCTCCTACCTCTCGGACAGGTTGCAGTCGGTGTTGGTGGGGGGGCAGAGATCATCCCCGAGGCCCCTTACTTGTGGGGTGCCGCAGGGCTCGGTCTTATCCCCCCTGCTATTTAACATATACATGAAACCGCTGGGCGAGATCATTCGGAGGCACGGGATAAAATACCATCAGTATGCGGACGATACACAGTTGTATCTGTCCGCCCCGTGCCAACTCAATGAAGCGGTGGACATGATGAACCGGGGCCTTGAGGCTGTCAAAGACTGGATGAGAGCTAACAAACTGGTGCTCAACCCGGAAAAGACCGAGTGGCTGTTGTGTTTTCCTCCCAATAATTTGGTTAATGTTCCATCAATCAGGCTGGGGGGACAAAATTTATACCCCTCAGACAGGGTCCGCAACTTGGGAGTCCTCCTGGATCCACAGCTGAGTTTTGACCATCATTTGTCAGCTGTGACCAGGGGGGCATTTGCTCAGGTTCGCCTGATGCGCCAGTTGCGGCCCTACCTGAACCGGGAGGCACTCACAACAGTCACTCGAGCCCTTGTGATCTCCAGGCTGGAATACTGCAATGTGCTCTACATGGGGCTGCCCTTGAAGAGCATCCGGCGACTTCAGCTAGTCCAGAATGCGGCCGCGCGAGTGATCGTGGGCGCACCACGGTTCGCCCACATAACACCGATCCTCCGTGAGCTGCGCTGGCTACCTGTTGATCTCCGGGTGCACTTCAAGGTCCTACTTACCACTCACAAAGCGCTCCATGGTAGTGGATCTGGCTATTTGAGAGACCGCCTTCTGCCAATTACCTCCCTGCGTCCCATCAGATCGCACAGGGTAGGCCTCCTCCGAATTCCATCCGCCAGTCAGTGCCGACTGGCGACTACGCGGAGGAGAGCCTTCTCAGAGTGTAGCTCCGACGCTATGGAACAATCTCCCCATGGAGATCCGCACCCTCACCACCGTCCAGGCCTTCCGCACGGCCCTCAAGATCTGGCTATCCCGTCAGGCCTGGGGATGAAAAATGTTAGTTTGTCCCCTCCCGAATGATGAATGAATGTTGTGCTCTATTTTTAATATTATGTATTGTCTTATGTTTTTTGTCTTTTTACCCCTTTCCCCGTGTTTTGTAAGCCGCCCTGAGTCCCCTCAGGGAATAGGGCGGCCTATAAATTATAATAAACACTCTAAACACACTCTGTGATTCTGTTGAGATGGCAGAAAGTGGTTTTCTACATTTATTTGCTGTTGCCAGCCCAGATATACCAACCCTGTGCTAGAGTCATGTGAACATTTCTGCCTGACAAAGTGCCAATGGAGTTAAAAACGATGATCTCTGCCTTGATTTAAAAATGCCAGTGCTTCATTGTGTGATCCTAAAATTGATGACAGTCATTTGCCCAAATGAGTGTGCCAGCCATAAAGGCGAGTGGCACTGCGCTGTTTATGGTAGCCTTGACATTCGGGAATATTTAGTGCCACTTCTTTGTGGTGAGCTCTGCTATAAGACGTGTTAATGGCACAGCCCTTTTAGTCAGGCTCATCATCATTAATATAATTTACAGGACATATGCATAGCTTCCTGCTTTTTTATTTCTAATTCTTATAAACATGAATTCATGGCATAAATGAATAAGCAAGAATGCACTCGGTTTTCCTCTGTCATTAGAAGTCTGAGGTTTCAAAGATAAAGCAGCTATGAAAACATATTATGGCTGCTGTGATTTCAAGGGAAGGGGAAAAAATTGGCAATGACTTGTGTTCTACCACAGAGGGGAAAGCTGTAACAATTAGAAAAAAAGCTTTTTAAGGTAATAAATGGATTTGTCCTAAGCTGTCAGATCTTCTGGGCTGTTACATTATTATTTTTCTTTATTGTGGTTACAATATTACCCATCACACTGTTTCAGCGTGCTTATGCAACAGGCCAAATGATATTGCAGGCAGCCCAATCTTTCACTTTAATAACCATTTATTTTTGAGATATCGGATTCTCCAAACCCCGTGGAAGTAAGCTGTCTCTTGTGAAATACTCCTCTAAGTGTGATGCATTAGTCTGTTTGGCCTTCTGTGCAGAGATTTGAATAATAAACCACATCCAGAACAAAAATTACTCTGTGCCTAAGAACTCCTCTTCAAAACATAATTTATTCTCCTAAAACCTGCCCTTGATTTTTAATAGAACTTGTATTTAAGATTCAAATAGTCTTGCCTTTGTTTTGTTGTTCTGCCTTTTAAAAAAAAGCTTGTCTCAGTTAACACTGGGATGCTATGGGTAGAATCTTATTTTCAACATTAAGTAGGACGATACTCACAAGCATTTCCCAGTTGGGTTTTTAGACTACATTTTGAGAACCATTGCTAGCAACAACCAAGACTCTCTTGATCTACAGGCAAACCCGTTTGCACAAAGTCCATTGTGCATTTGACAGATTGAAATGACCGTAAACTCTTTCCCCTCAAAGTTTAGCACTGGAATGCTGCTCCCATGAAATGCTGATCTTCCAGTAGGTGCATCTACATAAACAGATTATGCAGGTCTCTGACAGAGTCATGTCTAGAAGTGGGTAGGATCAGATCAAACAGGAGTTGACCATGTTTGGTACTATAATTTCTATCGATGTGTGTGAGGACTATTAGAAAACTGAGGCTTGGGTTCAAAAAGCTGGAATAAGATCTTGTTTGGTGTGTGTGTGTGTTTGTGTGTGTGTGTAAAAAGGTGTATTTCAGGTTTGATACCCCGAATCTCCATTCAAAAGGTGGGCCACTTTCAGCCCTGATAACCATGCACAATGCTAAAGGATGGACTGAGGGCTACACAAAAAAGCTTTTCTCCTTTAATCCATTATAGTTCCAGCATTGCGTTTTTTCCATCTTCCATTCTTTGATGGAGACATTGCTTTCTGCTTCTTAGCTGAGTGACTATTGGTAGATCACATAAGCGACATCTCTGTTTGTGGAAGTTGCCAACTGAACTCCATATAACTTTTCCTAGTTAGGGGAAGTGACAGGGTGAAGACGCATATACTTTGCTAGAGTGATGTGATGGTATGGCATCTTAAAAACTGCCAGCAGTCCAGGCATTCTGCTGATGGATTAATATGGTTGGCCAGAAATGTTGCAATTGAAGGCAAATGTACATGTCCCAGGATAATGTTTCAGGATCCAATCTGGAACAATACCTACCTAAGGATTCCATAGGCCCCATTTTGAGGTTAGTGCAGAAATGACACAATATGATTTTCATACTTCATTGATGCTTGAAGATAAAACAGATAGCACAATACCAACTAATAGCTCGAAAAAATGAGATTCTAACTATCAATACCTAAATTATGATGCTAGTTGATTCTTGAATATTCAAAATGTTTGGCCTTCTGTGCAGAGGTTTGAATAATAAACCACACCCAGAACAAAACTTAAGGTAAAGGTTCCCCTCGCACATATGTCCTAGTTATTCCTGACTCTACAGGGCAGTGCTCATCTCCATTTCAAAGCCAAAGAGCCAGCACTGTCCAAAGCAGGGACGTGCAGTCACTAGAGACAGGGGAGGTGTGGACTCACCAGTCATGAGGAAAAGGAAATAATTTTAAAGAATTTTTTTAAAATAATTAAAGCCAAGGTAGTTGCTACCAGATTCTAAGTCACAGTGACTTGGAACAGTGCTTAGTGTTAACTATAGGAGGAGGCCAGAGAACTAGGGGCCTCTTTTGCATAAGGATTTTTTTGCCTTTTAAGAGTTAACCAAGGGTTAAAAAGCGAAGAATTCCTTATGCAAATGAGGCACATGTTCTCTCGCCTCCTGTAGAGGGCATTTTTAGAGGCTTTTTAGAGTTCTCTGGGAGCAACTAGCTCAGTCTGACTCAGAGCTCTGGCCTTTCATGAGGGCAGAGTTGAAATCCTCTCTGAAACAGCTGGAAAAGGTGCGTGTGTGGGGAGGGGGGAGGAATTCAAAAAGTTTGATTGCATGCAGAACCCACGTTGCCTTTTCAAACACACACACACACACACACACACACACACACACACACACACAAACACACAGAGCTGGATAAAAGTATATAAGCCCAGCTTCACTGAAAAGGCAACGTGATTCACCTACAATCAAAGGCTCCGATCGGAAGGTAGCAGGGGAAGGGGGAAGTATGGCAAAGGAGCTGCTTTCAAGCCTTTGGAAAATATATCCAATCCAACTTCTGTGTTTGTGTTTGTTTGAGAGTGAGTGAGTGAGAGAGGGATCCAAGTTCTCTGTGTGCGTGTGTCTGTTTGGGAGAGGGGGGAGGGAGGGAGAGAGGGAGGAAGGAGGGGGAGGGAAAAGAAAAAGAATGGGAAAACTTATTTTGCAAGCGGGAAAAATGCTGTCACTTTAAATCGGAACTGAGCATGCCTGGCTGGGAGTTGAAGTCCACAAGTCTAAAAAGCTGCCTCACCAGCCATAAAACTCACCGCACGTCACTGGTCCAAAGACATCTCTGTGGTCATGTGGCCGGCATGACTAAATGCCAAAGGTGCACAGAACGCTATTACGTTCCCACCAAAGGTGGTCCCTGTTTTTCTACTTGCATTTTTACATGCTTTCAAACTGCTAGATTGGCAGAAGTTGGGACAAGTAACGGGAGCTCACTCCATTACGTGGCACTAGGGATTCAAACTGCTGACCTTTCTGATCGACAAGCTCAGCGCCTTAGCCACTGAGCCACTAGATGCAGGGAACAAAAATGTATAGAACAAAAATTATTCTGTGCCTAAAAACTCCTCTTCAAAATATAATTTTAGCTATTGATTTTTAATACATCTTGCATTTAAGTCTCAAATAGGAATAAAGTAAGGGTAGTTCTTAGGGTCACAGCTATAGCATTAGTCAAGTCATCTTTGATGTTCTGTCTTGCAAATGGATACAAGTTCGGTTGTGCACCTAACCAACAGAAGCTGGCAGCATTCACTGGAAAATCCTTATTATAATTGAATACTGATATAGAGGTTCATCTGGAAATATTTTTGATTAAACAAACAGTTAATTGCTTAGTATTTTGAGGAACAGATGCTTATGGGAAACTAATGTATTTTAAGCAGTAGTTATAGGTCAAAATCTTAAATTAAAATGATATATGCACGATTTGAGGGTGTTTTTAATCACATAATTCAATATGATGCGAACCCCAACTATTATTTTAACTATTTAACGATAATAGAAAACTATTTTTTTTTCAAGTTCAAAGGGATTATTATCTCAATAAAAACCTGTGATTGTTAATTAAAGTGAAAAATGCTGATCAAAGTAGGGATACTCTATGTTCAGCAATCACTAGTTTGTTTCCATAGTTTTAACATGGATCTTCATAGCAAGAGAAATTAGGTACTATGTGAAATTTACTTAGGTTCAGACATCTAAATACCTATTGTTATTGTCCAACCCTACCCCAATTTTCTATGGATGATTGAGGTAAATTACCCATATGTAACTATTGTGATTCTGATGAATCATTATTCAGACAGTAGATGTTTCTAATATTAGTTTTTATATGGTATGGAAGCTGCCAAGAGTTGATTGGGGAAGCTAGATAAATGATAGATAGATTGATAGCTAGATAGCTAGATATGATAGATGATAGATGATAGATGATAGATGATAGATGATAGATGATAGATGATAGATGATAGATGATAGATGATAGATGATAGATGATAGATGATAGATGATAGATGATAGATGATAGATGATAGATGATAGATGATAGATGATAGATGATAGATGATAGATGATAGATGATAGATGATAGATGGATGGATGGATGGATGGATGGATGGATAGGTAGGTAGGTAGGTAGGTAGATAGATAGGTAGGTAGGTAGAGGTAGAAGTACAGGTAGAGAGTTAGATAGATAGAAGCTAGATAGATGACAGAGAAAGAGAGATAAAGAGACATATGAAAGGAGAGAGAGAGAGAGAGAGAGAGAGAGAGAGAGAGAGAGAGAGAGAGAGAGAGAGAGAGAGAGAGAGAGAGAGAGATTGTGTGAATTTCACTGCTTTATCTGACCACCAATCACTTCATAGTCAGGCCTTCCTAGCTGCACTGAGAAATATTAGCATTCCCTGCAACAAGCTATCCTAGGTTGCATCAGATCCCTGGCCCAACAATTCTATATTGCCCGATTGAATGGCAGAGGAAGAAACTGCTGTCCACGGATTTGGACAGGAGATATTACTTTTTAGAAGCTACAGGAATCCATCCACAACATTTTGCATACAGAGCATGTGCGTTGACGTTTAGCTCTACCCCTCCCACCAGCCCTGATTTTTATATGATGAAGGAGAGGAGAAACTTGTAGATTTGTCCCCCTAATTTCATTTTAGAATCATCCACCAGAGGGTGGCAGTGCACAAACACTCAGCATTCATCTACAGCCATAATGGAGCAGGTGCTTCATGCCATGCAGAAAGATCATTAGAAAATATCCTTCTTGCTTAGATAAAGGCAAATGCATTACTTGCAGCTGGCTTTCTTTCATGGTTAGTAAATAACAGCAGCCATCACAGGGAATGTATACTACAGTCAACTGATGGAAACAATATATAGAGAGATGGGATACAAGTTATGAATTATCAGTATATTTGCAGTTTGCTCTTCATTATGTATTACTCTAGAAGTCACTGTCCTTGGTACTAAATGGCAGCAACTGCATTTTCATACTGAATTATGGAGCTTGATACACTATGGTAAGCAGTGGTGGGTTTCAAACATTTTTTGAACCTACTCTGTGGGTGTGGCCTTCTTTGTGGGAGTGGCTTGCCAGCCATGTGACCTGGTGGGAGTGACTTGCCGGCCATGTGTTCGTTCTCTCTCTCTCTCTCTCTCTCTCTCTCTCTCTCTCTCTCTCTCTCTCTCTCTCTCTCTCTCTCTCTCTCTCTCTCTCTCTCTCTCTCTCTCTCTCTCTCTCCTTCCTTTTGTCTCTCTGTCCCTTTTTCCTTTTTTTCTTTCATCTCTCTTCACTTTTTCTTTCTTTTTTCTTTTTTCTTTCTTTCTTTCTTTCTTTCTTTCTTTCTTCCTTTCTTTCTTTTTCTCTCTCTCTGCGAGTGTGTGTGTGTGTGTGTGTGTGTGTGTCAGTGGTGGGTTTCAAAATTTTTTGGAACCTCTTCTGTAGGTGTGGCCTGCTTTCCAGGTCCACTGGTAGAACCTCTTCTAACCGGTTCAGTAGATTTGACGAACCGATTCTACCAAACTGGTGCAAACTGGTAGGAACCCACCTCTGATGGTAAGCCAAAACAGTACAAATAGCACTGGAAACCATCTAGGATCAGAAACAAAGGAATTCTTCATAGTGGACAACAGAAACAAATTCAAAGTGGGGCATAATGTTTAAGATGTTGGGCTTGGGTCAGAAGATCAGCTGCAAGTCTTCCCTTGGCCAAATACCTCGCTAAGTGGCTTGAAACAGTAACTTGGTCTCACTTAAACAAACATCACAGGGCTATTTTTTCAGGGGGGGGGAACAGAGTCCCCCCCCCCAAATAAATTCCATTGACTTTTCAGGGGGAAAAACAGGATCTAAATAGAATGAATGAATGAATAAATAAATAAATGAGAACTTAAACCAATAATTCTGTCTCTGTCTGTCTCCCCCCCCCTCAAACTGTTGTGAAATAATGTTTGCATTAGACTTCATATGTATCTTCTTTAGATTTGACTTAAATTCCTTATTAAGAAAACTACCTGTAAGAAGACTTGGAGGGAGGAATGTAAGACTACAACTTCCAGCTTTTCCAACTATAAAAGCAATGGACAAACAGAATATATCTACAAATGTCTGAATATGGGACAGGCTTTTACCACTCTCTAGGACAGCTATTACAAGGGAGAATACTATCTTGGACACCTAAGAGCTTATGGTTGTGTCCATTAGGATGAATATGAAGAAAGGTCTTTTTCAGGACTTCTTTTATTCTCTTTAAAATGGGTATATCCAGCACTCTATCTTGTAGTTAAGACCATTGTCCCCTCACCTGTGTAGTTTTGTTAAGGATTCAATATGCCCCATTTCAGGTTAGTATAGAAAAGATATGGGGTGATTTTCATGCTTTGTTGATGCTTGAAGATAAATAGATAACACAAAACAAATAAATAGCTCCCAGAGAGGAGATTCTAACTATCAGTGGCTAAATAATGTTTCTAGTTGGTTCCTGCATGTTCAAAATGTACCGAAAAGTAGCTTCTTTAAAGATCATGATGATGGATATGAATTTGGCTGATGAAGAACTTTCTCCAACTCAATTCTACCAAGACCAGGTGGCTACAGCTGGTTGGGCCACCCAGATTTGGGGGTTATTCCATCTTTGACCTTGGATAGAGTAGAACCTCCTCATTCAAGATTGTTAGACCCCCCCCCCCCTGAATTTGCAATTCCTAATTGAAGAGGATCTCTGTCCAGATTGGTGAACCCATACACTAGTTGTCTCGTGTTGAACTATTGCAACACAAGCTACATGGGGCCACTCTTTAAAACACTGAGGCACCTCAACTAGTGCAGAATGTGGCAGTGCAAGTAGTAACAGGCATAACTCACAATGCCTGCGTAACACTTTTGCTTTGCAAGTTGCACAGGTTGTCAGTTTGCTTCCAGGTGTGGTTGTTACCTATAAAGCCCTATATGGCATAGGGTCTGATTACTGGCCTTGTGCTTGCTTGACTGCACCAGACAGATGCTGTCTCCCTGTATGATTGATGTCATTCAGTTTCCTTGGATTAAACAACATCTTAATCTGGAAGTGTGCCTTCTTTTTAGCACTTTTTGCCCCATGGAATGAGATTCTCAGAGATCCAGATGCTCTGACTCTCTTGCTGTTCCAAAGAGCAGTGAAGAGACTTGGCATCTCACCTAGGCCTTTGGCAAGCCACATTGACTCCTTTCACTTCATCTCACTTGTCATCTTTTATCTTTATCCTTTATGTCTTAGTGATTCTATAGTAATTTGTTTGATTGTTGTGAGCCACCAAGACTCATTAAGTCAGGCAGCATACAAGTTTAATAGCTTATTATCGTTCATCACAAAACCAGATGTTTAGATTGGATTCCACATTTTTATCTCCCTATTAACCTGGGATAGGCAGATGTTGCTTGATGGTGTTAAAGGTATTGCTGTAACATATAAGCTGTTCCAAGTAAGGCTGCCTTTTGCTATTGACTGATGATGAGTTTTTCAATGCCAAGGGTGTTCAAGTGGTGATCCAGATGTTTTGGGGTTGCACACAAGCCACCTATCACTATTGATGCTACCTTTGCTTTCTTTTGTCACATCGTTCTATTTTTATTTGCAAGTTTTTCTATTTTGTGATTTTCTCTAGTATTTTCTTCTCTTATCTTCTGCTGTCTCCACATAGTGCAATGTCCACTATCCAGATATTTTTGTCTTCCTTATATCAACAATTGTAAGTCAGTTATGTAGCAGTTACATGTCTTTTTGAATTCTAAAGTCCCAGAGCACTTTAGTTTCTTCCTTTTTTATTACTTTCTCTATTTTATGGTCAAATGGTATTTCTTGTAGATATTGCAATGTAACATTGCTGCTATTTTCTCATGTCATTGTTTGTAGTCAGTCTGGGCGATCTTCTTACAGCAGCTAACTGTTGGTCTACTGGTCCACTGTTTTCTTCAGGTGGTCCACTGTTTTCTCCAGCGCTTCTTTATAGAGGTAGCATTTGTTGTCTATTGCTATCTTCTCAATTCTGGCTTTGTATGCATTTGTTCTTAAAGCTTAGTCTTATGCAGCCAGAAGTAGCCCCTCGGTCTCTTGCTTCAGCTTTCTTGCTCTTAGCCATTGTCTTAAAAAAATGTGCTAGCCATATAATACTTTGCCTTGCCAGGTCTCCTTTCTATTCTTCATTTGATCTTTTTTTATAGGTCTATTTGAGTATTTACAATACTCAGTAGGCCTTTCTAGTATGCTCTGAATTTTCTTCACTGTTCTTCAGATATTCTTCCAATGCTCTTTTTTCTTCTTTAACTGTCTGGTGTACTTGCAACATTCTATGCCCACCTATTTTTCTTGGTAAATAGAGTCTGTCAACATCACTATGTGAATGAAAGGCAGGATTGTCATTATTTATTACTATTATTATTTCTAATGCTGCCCATGACTCTAATGTACTCCATCCTTCTTGTGCATCCCTTCCCACTTCATTTGACGGCGAGTTCACAAATGCTATGAAATGCAATCAGGGACGTATAATAGTAAATGCCATTCTGTGTCAATATATAAGCTAAATTAAATGCTTTGAACTCTTTTAAAGCAGTATAAATGTTCTTTGAAAAGAAATGCAAAATCTCTAATGAAACATAATGAAATAACCTATGATTCAGGATTCTTCTTGCTTTCAGTGAATGGAAGCAGTAATTATAAAAGATCTGTGGGTTTTAAATTATGTCTAATATCCCAGCTAATTGGGGGGGGGGAATCCCATACTTTTTGGATTTTTGCATCCATCCAAAGCAGCTGCAAAGGCAGATGTTCTGTAAAGCAAATTAGAAGCTACCAATCCACTTTTGCTCAATTTATGAGAGGGCTTAGAAGTTAATGCATAACATTATCTCACTTTTAGGTCATCAGCGATTATTTGCTTATCCTATTTATGTTTGAAATGCAGGATTGGGTATAATTGCCTATTGCTTCTACTACGAGGGATGTGGTGCGATTATACAGTTGTGCAGAGATCCAGGACAACAATCCAGAGATTTTGAATTTTGTCCTTTGAGGACAAAAATGCACTCCACCTTTTTTTGTCAAATTCCCTTTACTGTAATTCCTTTGTAATTCCTTTGTCAGACCTTCTTTTCTCAGCCTCTTCTTTTCTTTCTTTTCTCAGTACAAGGAGAATTTATTTAGGATTTTTATTTGCACTTTTTTTAAAAAAATGTCTATATTGCAGTCTATATATTAAACTGTTTGGCTCAATTACCTTTTTTCCAGGTTGCAGATTAACATCATTACTTACTCATCCTGGGAGGGGGGGCATTCTCCAGTTTTTGCTGTTTTACAAAGGTGTCTCAGCCACAGCAATCCCAAGTGTATTCTCAACTCACAAACAATTATATTATCTCATTTCAGTCCATCAGACATCATTTGCCTGACTCGTGCTGATGCATAAACACATCAGTAAGCAGCTTGTAGAATCGCTTCTCATATCCAAAATAATAAGTAGGAAACAACCCACAAAGTTATTGAAAGCTACTTTATATTTGTTTATAATTACATAAACTACAAATTGACCTCAGAAAAAATGCTCAGGAATTCCTTTCAGGAATCAGGATTTCATCAGGAATGTCTACTTAAAAAATGAATCAGAAGTGTTTGGGACCAAGTTTACATGAGCACAGCACCTCTCTGTGATTCATTAATACAGCCCTTCTTTTTTTTCAGATTGAGGGCTGCTTGGTGCTCTCTGAGCTTGGTTGTTCTCTTGCAGACATTATCCAAACTAAGGAAAATCATCAGTGCTAGTAAGGAGTGGGATTTGCTCTCAATTAATATTCTAGTGGCTTGCTCTGTCTGGGTTGGTAGGAATGATCTTAGATAGAGGTGGGTTGCCAATTTTTTTACTACTGGTTTGGGCACGATCACAGAAGCATCTGGGCAGGTGGGTGTAGCCTCCCACCACAAATACTACCAGTTCGGCTGATCCAGGCCGAACTGGCATCAACCCACCTCTGATCCTAGAGCAGGTCTGTCAAACTCCTAGCCTGTGGGCCGGATGCATCAGGCACTGGCCACAACTATGCCCGATTTAGTGAAGTCCTAATACATCACGTGACACTGCTGTGATGACGTGAGTTTGACACCCCTGCCTAAGAGATTCTTTGGTTGGCCTGTTTACTGTTTGCTTGTTTGGCAGTTCCTTATTGGGATATTGTTTACTTCTTGATTGTTGGCCTAATGTTAATCTTGGCCTGCAAGAAAGCAGCCAAACTCAGAGAGTGCCAAGGACCTCTCATTTCAAGCCTGAGCTACAAATATTCTCCTTTATTGTTTTTCCCAGGTTCCCTGATCTCTTGAAAACAGGTACAGCTCTTTTAAGACACCAGTTGTCAACAAGTAATGTGATCTTTTAAGAAGACCCATTTTTCTTTCATGATCCTACCGAAGCATTAAAAAGAGGTATGGTTTTGGGGAATAAGAGAGCAGGGCTGTGTTTGTTCCTGCAACAAGCTCTAAAGCCCGCTCTCACAATCTTTTTCAGGACAGCCCTGTTGACTGACAATAATGACCCAATAAAAATGTGCACCTTCTAGATGAAGCCTGGTGCATTAATTGTGTCTGTGAGAAAAAAGAGCTTCAACTACTCTTTGTTTATCTTTCGTTTGCAGAGTACCGATGCCATTCATATTGAGACTTCCACTGTAATTATCAGTGATTCTTTACTGATTGCTCTATGAATCACAGCATTAACTGTCTTGGTCACTTTGCTGGGTCTAAAGAGAGTTCTCTCAAAAACAACAGTCTCCACGATTATCCTTCTTTTGAAAGAAGAGCTCTTGATTTGTCTTCCAGTAGAGGTCCTTAAACAGTAAATTACAACTGCCAAAAAGTTGGCAGGGGCAGATTTAAGTGGCATAAAGCTTTTAGAAGGATACACTTTCACACTTCTTGGGGACGATGAAGACAGTCAGTGTGACAATAGGAGCTGGAACTGGATGGCATTCAAATTCTCTTCCTGCTCTTAAACCAAGTTGAGGTTCAGTACATATAGTCCTCAGTTTATAACAGTTGCTTTAGTGACCGTTCAAAATTATAGGTAAAATTTCCCCTCGCACATATGTGCTAGTTGTTCCCAACTCTAGGGGGCAGTGCTCATCTCCATTTCAAAGCTGAAGAGTCAATGCTGTCCATCTCCATGGTCATGTGGCCGGCATGACTAAAAGCCATGGGGCATGGAATGTTACCTTCCCACCAAAGATGGTCCCTATTTTTCTACTTGCATTTGTACATGCTTTCAAACTGCTAGGTTGGCAGAAGCTGGGACATGTAACGGGAACTCACTCCATTATGTGGCGCTAGGGATTTGAACTGCTGAACTGCTGACAAGCTCAGCATCTTAGCCATTGAACCACTGCATGGTTCAAAATTATAACAGTACTGCAAAAACTGACATGGATCATTTTTCATACTTACTTATTTGCAGCATCCCATCATCATGTGACCATCATCATGTGATCAAATTCGGCCACTTGGCAACTGACTCATATTTATGATGGTTGCAATGTCCCGGGGTCATGCAATCACCTTTTGCGATCTTCTGATAAACGAAGTCAATGAGGAAGCCAGATTCACTGAACAAGCGTGCTACTAAGTTAACAACTACAATGATTCACAGAACAACTTTGGCAAGAAAGGTCATAAAATGAGGTTAAACACACTTAATAACTGTCTTGCTTAGCAACAGAAATTTGTGGTCCTAAGTCGAGGATTTCATGTATCTGGATAGGCTCCTCTTAAGAGGCTGACAATAAAGTGTGATCTACTTCATAATTTATCCTTTCCCTTGTGAGACACAGCTGTGTTGCTTTTCACTACCCCCACTCCTTAAATGCACCTGTTGCATTGCATACCCATCACTGAAGGAATGGTAGCATTGTTTGTTTAGAACAAAATTCACAGTGCTGTAATTTCATGAAACATGACCCTAGAAAAAGAATAGGATTGTGTGCCATTTCTGCTTGCCATTTTTTATATATATAAAAAAGTCAGTGAATTAGGTGTATCCCTCTACTACCATGTAGCACTGAAGTTTTAAGAATAAATTCACACTTTCTCAGATTCTTCACTTTAAAACAGCCTTAAAACTGATTTCCTGTTACAAAACCTACCCCCCCCCCCCAGCTCAGAGTGGAAGACTTGGTTTCCTAGCAACCCTGAAATCGTCTTGTCAGAGATTAATCCTCTGTTGGCAATGATATTGCTGGGCTAAGAGATTATGTTTTCTTTGCTTTTCCTTTTATTTGGTTCCCCTATCGCCAGCCATTGTGGCACTCAAAGGAAAGGGAGCAGCTACATCCCTGCTTGTAAGCAGGCGGGGCGGACAAGGTCTCTCTCTTCCCACTTGTCAATGCAGCTGGAAGGAAAAAGAAAACGGAGAAAGGAAGAAAGCGAAGAGAGAGTATACTGCAAAATCCCCATTCCCTTCCTACTCCTGGGGGAAGAATATTGCAAAATCTCCATTCCCACCCTACTCCAGGGAAAGGATACTGCAAAATCCCCATTCCCACCCCACTCTGGGGCCAGCCAGAGGTAGTATTTGCCGATTCTCCAAACTACTCAAAATTTCCACTACCGGTCCTCCAGAACCTGTCAGAACATGCTGTATTTCACCCCTGCTTGGGAGACCATCAAAGGGATGCTGCTTAGAGAATGGTCAGATAAGAGGGAACATAGCCCACATCTGGATAGTTGGTGGAGCAGGAAACTCAGGAGGGATGTTCCTTAAGTTATTGGGAATGTAAAGAAGACAGTGAGAGAATTGTACTTTCAGATGGTTAATGTAGTTTAAAATAAAGTAGAATTAGCTCATCTGGCCAGGTTTTCTGTTTGGTCTACTTGGTAAGGATGACTTCTCTATAAGTTAGCAATCTGAGAGAAAACTAAGGAAATATACTATATACATGGTAGAAGTGTAATCAGGGAGGAGCAAATAAGCCAGGTATTCATGAAGCAAAATGCTAGCATAGCAGAGTCCCAGTTGGTTGAAACGTTTTGTCCAAATTTCCAGATGTGAATCCTGCAGATGTCAAACAATGCCTGAAGAGGCACATTATTGGCTACATTGATACAGGTAGAGAGTGGCTTGGCTGTGACATGTCTCGATACTCAAGGGAATCACGGTTGGGAGAGTTGGTTGCAATTATTCACGTCCATCATTTGTGCATAATAGCCTTGTTCAGGATTACCTTCAGCCTGAAAGGAATATATGCAGTGGGATCTGGGAATGACCTTGGGAGAAGGGGAAGAGCCACACTCAGAGGAATTGTTGGGTAAGAGGCAGCTTAGCTCAGAGAAGGAATGCACGTAGCAAATGTCTCAGAAGGGGCCTTCCCCATTGAGCCGTAAAGGTGACAAGGGACAAACATGCTTCCAAACTTGCAAAATTCTTTTAATGAAACTTTACCCCAAAGATAGAGCTCATATTTCCATGTATGCTTCCTGTCCAGATTATTTTGCAAACCTGACAATATGTAAGAGGAGATATAAAGGACCTGGGACTGTGCAAAAGAACTTAAGTCAGTCACTTCTCATCTTTGCCTTATATTAAGCTTCATAATGAGTCCTATTCATGTTCAATAGGAGGAAATGGGAATTTTGCACTGGCAAGAGGGATGGGGATGATGTTGTTGGAGCCAGACATGCTGCATTGACATGCCTCTATTCCCCAGGACTTCCACTGGTTCTTCTCATTATCTAATCTCTTCCTGCTGTTGCTGGTGAGCCCTTTCTAAGTAGAGTACACAGTTTCGAAGGGTGGGTTTAATTAAACTAAGCTTCAGCTGAATCAACCTGTACAAGAGGAGAGAGATGGTGCCTATAGAGAGAGAGCTGATGAAATGGGCTTCAGTGAAGTGGTAGTTTCCCAGGAAGAAAGCAGCAGATTCCAAGGTGGGTGATGAGACAAGAGACAGAACAGCCTGAAGCTGGATAGAAGACAGAGGAAGAGAGTTAGGGTAGCCACTGTCCAGAATGAAAGAGGATATATCTATTAGGGTGGGAATAGTAAGGGTTTAGTCCAGTGGTGGGTTTCAAAAATTGTTCAAACCTACTCTGTGGGTGTGGCCTCCTTTGTGAGAGTGGCTTGCCGCCTATGTGACCGGATGGGAGTGGCTTGCCGCCCATGTGACCAGATATGAAGATGCTGACAACACTTGTCAGAACCACCTTAAATTACCTCACACACAGCATTGGCATGCAAAAGAATATGATGTAAACTTGTTTTTTTAAAAGGCATCTTTGGTTTGCATTAAAACAACTTCAACACACACAATGTTCTGATTGCACCACAAACGCAGTAGTCATCCTTACCTTTCACAGAGGCACTGAGTTTTACAAATATGAGCATGATAGTGTAGAATAATCATATCCAAGGACCAGTGGTGGGTTTCAAAATTTTTTGGAACCTCTTCTGTAGGTGTGGCCTGCTTTCCGGGTCCACTGATGGAACCTCTTCTAGCCAGTTTGGTAGATTTGACAAACCGGTTCTACCGAATAGGTGCAAACTGGTAGGAACCCACCTCTGGTTTAGTTTGGCAAGATTCTGCCTATTGTGTATAAGTAAATAAAGAACTGCTCTTTGGCTAGATTGTTCTGTGTACTTATTGGGCTGGGCCTGACAGAAATAGACATACAGGTTTGAAGTACTTCTTAGCTTTTTAAGGGTAAGATAATATTTCTCCCTCTCCTGGGAGTTTTGAAATAATATGCAATGGTGTAATGTCTCTCTATATGTAGAGCTCTTTGACACTGGCTTCAGTGCCTGGCTAGTGACTTTCATCACCTCATTGTACTTTCCATCCACTTTTGGGATAGCAAGATAAATACCACTTTGGCTTTGTTCCTCATCTAATGGAAGCTTCATTGGGGTCAGGCACAAATCTTAACTTTGCATTCTCTCTCTTCATCTCTCTCCCCCAATCCCAAACGCACAATATTATATTTATGTGGTGACCTTACTACAAAAATGGGAATTCATCTGAACTGACAAAAGTCAATTATCAGAGTTTAAAAAACACTCAATAACATTTCCTTCCTTCCTTCCTTCTTTCCTTCCTTCCTTCCTTCCTTCCTTCCTTCCTTCCTTCCTCCCTCCCTCCCTCCCTCCCTCCCTCCCTCCCTTCCTTCTCTGTCTGTTCAAGCAGCTTATAGAAGTTCTTCAGTATCTAAACAAGACTTGCACTTCAAGAAATAAACTTACCATCTAAACATTTGGATAGTTTATTCATTTGGTTGTACAAACGTACTACTTTCTGTATAGATTCAGCACAGCTTTGCCTCTTAGCTGAACAATTTCTGATTGCTGTATGTTTCTTTTTTCATCCCTACTAGCTCTTCCTTAAAATGAATAAAGGAGATTATTTAAAAAAAAGGTTTGTGGTGAAAATTTTGAAGCTATCTAGCCAAAACTTTCCAGTGTTCATCATTTCTTTTAAATAGTATAGTATCCCTGCTATTTTGACCCACCTTTACCCCAAAATGAAGCGGCTGCTAGAGTTTTGAAGCCTCCTTATTGGCTATGGAAAAATCTTTTTATTTTTCAATTAAATGTCAAGTCCCAAAGCAACTAAAATCGAATCACTGTAGCTTGTGAGTTAACTTCGAATTGCAAACTCAAAATTGTGGTCTCTTTGTATCAATTTAAGTCTGATTGTACAGGCTTGCTGCTGACTGGAAGATTGAGGCAACAGCATCAAATAGCAGAAGCTAAGAGACAGAAAACAGTCAACACTTACTAATTAATACTTAATAATTGTCTTATTATTACTTTGCATCTTTGAAGCTAGCCTACTCTTTCCAATCTTAAGGTCAGTTTCAACCCTAACCACCACTTGATTGATTATTGCATGTGAGACAAGGGGAGGGCTATCTTAAAAAGAAAGGACAGCCATTTGTCCAGAATAATACAAGGATTCCTGCACTGGTCAAGGGATTAGACTAGAGGACATCCAACCCTATGACTCCATGATCTTCAGTTCATACCTGAAAGTAGTTACTTCTCAGCACTGGTTCCTCTTTTACATCCAAGATATGGTTAGTCTGCAATGAATATAGCAATAGCAATAGCTCTAAGACTTATATACCACTTCACAATGCTTTACAGCCCTCTCTAAGCAGTTTACAGAGTCGCCATATTGCCCTAAACAATCTGAGTCATTTTATCGACCTTGGAAGAATGGAAGGCTGAGTCAACCTTGAGCTGGTCAGGATTGAACTCCTGGAGTTTGCAATGAGTTAGTCTGCAGTACTGCATTCTAGCCACAATGCCACCACAGCATTATATGTTCATAAATAATATAACATAATTTATGACAATCTTGATGTGGTATTAGGCCCATCAAGACATTGTCTCCAAGGCACTATTTGATGACTTAATCTGGAATTGAATAGATCCAAGAAAGATCTGAAGCCCATGAGACATGTATGGTGCTCAAGAAACTGTGCTGTTTAAAAGCACAATGACTATATATATATATATATATATATATATATATATATATATATATATATATATATATATATATATATATATATATATATATATATATATATATATATATATATATATATATATATATAAACTTTTCTCTTACATCACAAAAAGAGGAGAAAAATTAAATATGCATACTGAAAAAAATTATAAATACCATCAACATAAAAGGGAGCTTGCTCAGAAGCTGAAATACACCAAGTAAATGATATGAAGAGTGGGAAGTAAAGGAGAAAGGTAAGGGAAGAAGAGAGAGATAGGAGAAAGGGCAAAGGGGTGGGGGGAAGAGGAGGAGAGAAAGGAGGAGTGGTAAGGGGAGGGAGGAGAAGGAGAGAGGAAGGGGAAGTTGAGAAGAGAAGGACAGAGGGAAGAAAGGAGGTAGGGAGGGGGAGGAGAAAGGGAGAAGAAAGTGATGGATAAAGTACAAACATGGTATATAGAGAGCAGAAGAGCCAATTAGTTTTTGGGAGCTGTTGATAAGATGAATTGATCTAAACTTTACTAATACAATATGAACAATATGATGTTGGTTATGTAATAGTATACATGTGATTATATGTTATGAAAATGGAAAAAAAAACTTTAATTAAAAAAAAGAAACCATGCTGGACATATCAGTCACAGTTTGCAACAACTGGATCTATGTCATTATAACGGTATCAGTCTTTTTGCTTAATATTTCTCTTTAGATTGTTTTTCTCCCATTGTTTCTTTCTCTTTCATTTTTCATTTATGGTTTGCTTCTCTCCTCTGTCTCTGATGTACCTCTGTTTTTTATCTGCTCCATGTAAGATATATAGCATTATCTGACTTCTCTCTTGTTTAAATAGAGATCTTTTCTCTTATTTTCGCAAACAACCCAAATATACCCTTTAATATATTTTGTGTTCTTCTGCATAACTAATTATTCTCTGCAAATGCCAATAGCAATCATTTAAAAAGAAGAAATCTATACATCAGTAGTTCTTATTGCCATCCATAAGCCTCTCAAATATTTCTATTCCAGATGAAGCAGAAATAGCAGTAGTAGTTTTTCTTCTTCAGATGAAAGCATCACTGCTCAGTTATTTCAAAGTTACTGCTTCTTTGCTTGTTCATGTTGAGAAAGGTTGAAAACAAAGATGTTCAAAGGAAATTAAAGCTAGGGGGCCTTTGTGTAGTACCCCACAGAAGATCCAACACAGGTTAGGCATTTCCCCTGGCAAAACCAATTGAGGAGAGAACATGCTGCTTTTTGTGCAGTTATTGGTGTACCTCATTGCTGAGACTGTACTATTTTAAGGGGTGAGGGGAGGAATGCAGAATTGAAGTTTTTAAAATGAGATGACATGCTTTGAACTAATATTGAGTTTAGTCTCTACAGATAGGACTGAGAAAAAAAAGTGTGTCAACCTGCAGAATGATTTCAGCTGAAGCCATACTTACTTCTGCTTCGTTTCTTGATTGCCATTCAAGGGGGATGGGGGAGAGCATGTGGGGGGGGGGGGAGACTCAGTAATGTGATGTCTTAGCTGGCTAGCCATAACATCTACCAG
This sequence comes from Thamnophis sirtalis, assembly GCF_051295495.1. Classification (NCBI taxonomy): domain Eukaryota; kingdom Metazoa; phylum Chordata; class Lepidosauria; order Squamata; family Natricidae; genus Thamnophis; species Thamnophis sirtalis. Next base: position 41,829,219 of record NW_028261381.1, on the reverse strand, counting down.
CCGGCGTGAGAACCAAGGTCATGTCAATGGACACCTGTAGAAGTTGAGTGGGGACCCACAAATGGACTGATTGGCCCATATGACCTGAGAGACAAAGTGGTGGGGTGGGGAAGTCTAATTATTTTAGCTATCCCTAAGCGCGGGGGTCATTTAGACCTAGCTTCACCTTTCTAAGTGCCGATATGATGTATTCAATAAAAGATCTCTTGAAGCTGCATAAAGCATCAGAATCCTGACTTCCCTAAGTTCATTACTTGGAATGATGACCCCATGGGGCCATGCAGGGGCAACTCTCTAGGCTGTGTTTTGAATCCAGGTTTGGTTGAGTTCTCAGGTGCCATGTGGTCAGTTGGGGCCAATATTATCATGCTTTCCTGTAGCTGAAGTGGAGAAGTCTTCATTATGTAAAGTGGACTAGCTTGGCCTTTTTAATAGCCCATTAACAAAGTGGGGATGGGCAGGAAGCTACAGGCAGCTATTCTGTCTTTTAAAACATGTTTCTTTCTTTTCACATCCAGAGAAATATTCTGCCTTTTCAATATTTCCTAGGATATTTCATTTTTTGGGGAGAAGGCTGAGTGATAACTTCCTACAACTCATTTGAGGAGACTGAGCAATCATAGGTATAACATGGAGCAATCAGATGATGAGGCAGGACCCCCCCCCCCAAAAAAAACCCCCAGGTCTAGATGCATACAGTGGCTAGCAGAGCAACATCAGTAAATAAGGCTTCCTATTAGTGAAAGCCAAATCTGGCCCTAGATTCTGCCTCAGTTTACCTTCCCAATAAGCAACTGAGAAGGAAGATCATTTTAAAGCAGTTTATTAGGGTACCCTGATAAAATGGGATCTATCAATGAAAAAGATAACCCTGAACCCCATGTTTCACTCTTTTTTATAGTTAACACAACAAAGAAAATGCAAGAGAAAGTTGATTGGATAGGGTAAAAGTAAGATCAGTTATATGTAGTCAAACATGTTATATATATGCATCCCATAATATCACATATGTTCATTATGAGTTGTCTTATTACTTTGCATGTTCATGAGTTCTGACGTCAGAAGGAGTGTAATTGTAAGAAAAAAGTTTGCTTGGAGTTCACAAGAGAGGTAAGGTAAAGGTAAAGGTTCCCCTTGTACATGTGTGCTAGTCATTCCCGATTCTAGGGGGCGGTGCTCATCTCCGTTTCAAAGCTAAAGAGCCAGTGCTGTCTGAAGAGGTCTCTGTGGTCATGTGGCTGGCATGACTGTTACCTTCCTACCAAAGGTGGTTCCTATTTTGCTATTTGCATTTTTACATGCTTTCGAACTGCTAGGTTGGCAGAAGCTGGGACAAGTAATGGGAGCTCACTCCATTTTGTGGTGCTAGGGATTTGAACCACCAAACTGCTGACCTTTCTGATTGACAAGCTCAGCACCTTAGCCACTGAGATAAAAGAGATAAACCAGACCCCAATTTGTATTAACAAACTTTTTCTTATCTGGAGCGTTTCCAGCTTCTTTATTATCATGTTAATAAACCTGAACATCATTTAAAACAGGAGAAAATAAATCCAATTAAAATACAAAGCAACTATGTTAGTTAACAAATTACAAAACCCATGTCATTTGCCCCTGACTGGGTAAAATGGTGAGTCCTGAATAAATGCAACCAGCTGCAAACAGATTTATTTCTTAAACAAATTTATTGGGCCACCTTACTAACACACGTGTGATTCTGGGTGGCTTACAACATTTAAAAAACCCACAGCATTAAAACCAAAACCCCACTCCACTCTGCCCAAGGTAGCAACAACACAATCTGGTCAACCATTTGTTTGTTTGTTTGTTTGTTTATTGGATTTATATGCCACCCTTCTCCCAAAGGACTTAGGGCGGCGTACAACATTAAAAAAAAACACCACATATTACAAAAGTTAAAAAGGAAATTAGATAACCAAATTAATATTAACAATAACATTTTAAAAATTAGATTAAAATTAACAATTAAATCAATCATTTATTTTATTTTGTTCAGGCCAGGCCGGCTTGCTGGAAAAGCCAACTTTTTAGGGCACGTCGGAAGGACCGGAGGTCGGGGATTATGCGACGCTCCAGGGGCAGCTCATTCCAGAGGGAAGGCGCTCCCATAGAGAAGGCTCTCACCCTGGGGGTCGCTAGCCGACACTGTCTGGCCGACGGCACCCTGAGGAGGCCAACTCTGTGGGATTGCACTGGATGGTAGGAGGCTACCGGTGGCAGTAGGTGGTCTCGCAGGTACCCTGTGCCTAAGCCATTTGATTGATTCCATCTCCATTCAGGTTTCCCCAGGCTTGCTGACAAAACCACATCTTCAGGGATGCTTTGCCTGCAGTCTTTGTTTAAAAACAACTATTTGGAATCCGAGTTTGCTATCCTTGTTCCTATGTTTACTTACTCTTGAACCCTTGACTACTTGACTGGCTGAATACCTGACCCGGCGCTCTAATTCCTGGAACAAATTTGGACCACTCGATTGCTGCTTAAACTTCCAATGGACTCATTCAGGCAACTTTTCTTTGCACAGGCTCTGATTTACGATCTTGTCTACTGTTATCTGCTTAACTCCATAGCAACTGTGTCTGCCTGTGTTGCCTGCAATCTGAGACTTTAACAATAAGGTTTCAAACTTAATCTCTTTTTTTCTCCTTCTATTGTTTGCCTCAGATCCTCTTCCTGAAAACAACCAGTTCAGGCTAACTAAACTGAACATATTTGCTCTACATCAGTGGTGTCAAACTCAAAACCCGGGGCCGGGATACGGACTGTGAGGTGCTTAGATCTGGCTCATGGGTTCCCCTGGAAACAGTGAAGGACTGGCCTGCTGTGTCTTTGCCAGCAAAAATGGACCTTGCATTTTTGCTCGAAGGGGGATGCAGGAATCCATCCCAGATGAAAACGGAGCTTGTGAGGACTGCATGCAGCTCCCTAAGCTCCGTTTTTGCTGGCAGAGTGTTGCAGGGGGCTGTCCTAGCCAAAAATGGAGCTCAGGAGCCCATTTTTGCTGGCAGAGCACTTGGGCCACCACACGTGCCCCCCCCCAATATGAGTGACTTCATATTGGCCATGCCCACCCTGGCCAGACCCCCCCCCACCTCCCTGAAGTAAAACACAACCCTGGTGAGTTTGACACCCCTGCTCTACATCATCTTCAGTGAGTACAAACGTAAAGAATTAATACACCTTCTCAGCAATATTTTTAGCTGACCGTATCTAATGCCATCGTGGCTAATCTTATTAATGTTCCTGAAAACATACAGTGTCTCCACTTCTTTTTGTGTTCTTGCTGAGCGTCTGGAAAACTTAACCTTAGTAGCTTGTGAGTTTCTTATCATTTTTTCCAATCCCTTCTAATTGTATAAACTTTCTCTTTTAAGTGTCCTTGTGTAGGACTCCTTGAGCAACTTTAATGTCATAAATCCATAGCAACACATCTCTGTGTCCTATTGAAAAAGTAATCTAATCAGAAGATGAGAGGCATTTCTCTGAATTTTTTATAACCATATTCCCTTCTTTTCCCCGCATTTCTTCTCTTCCATTTTCTCCATTCATTGAATGAAGAAAGAAAGAAAGAGAGAGAGAGAGAGAGAGAGAGAGAGAGAGAGAGAGAGAGAGAGAGAGAGAGAGAGAGAGAGAGAGAGAGAGAGAGAGAGAGAGAGAAAGAAAGAAAGAAGTAAAGCCCAATGTTAGCAGAAACACTGATAAAATTGCCCATTGCCATCTCTTCTTCATGCACGGAGACTGTCCTTGTCCTTTTTGTTTTGCCCCTTGACAGCTACATCCAATCAGGCAAAAAATTCCAGATCTCCCCCATTCCCTTCCCTCCTTTGAGCATTCTTTCAATAGTTCAGGGACATTTTATCCCCATAATTGTAATTTCTTTGTTTACTTTGCAGTTTTAAAACATATCTGCCTATTGTATAGGAATGTAATTTGTTATTCAAGACTCTGGTGATTGGAGTGAATAAATTTAGGCCAAACCAGGCCTGCTTAAAAATGAGAAGATCTCTAATTTTAAAGCAGGCCTAGTTTGGCCCAAACAGGTTTCTCCAATCACCGGAGTCTTATATTACTAATTATAATGATCCCATTGATCCCATACATACAAACATACATAATTCATTGGCTTTTCTGTGAAAAGGGGAAAAAACCCTAATAATTAGGATCAGAATCTGACTGTTGAGGAGAACCTTGTTCACCAAGTACTTATGATTATTACTCCCCCCCCTCCATCGTAGGAAGTTATATCAATAAACAAGCATTTATATGTGTAATATAGAAATCTGTATTGGCAACTTTCTGTCAACACCTACGTGAGAATTGGCTTTCACTGAAGCCAAAATAATAATAGAATCTCTGCATAGAGAAGCCAAAGTACATCCAGCTGTATAAACGAAAGCCTCCTCAGTACAAATTTTCTACCATAGAACTAGATTTGCCCCCAAACTATTTCACAGATGCCAGATCATGGGTTCCTTGGCTATTCATACCAAGCAAGACTAAAGAGTGTCAGAAAACTGATTTAGAGGATGAAAAAAGCAACAGATATTATTAATACATGTTGAGTTGTTGTGGTGCAATGGTTAGAATGCAGTACTGCAGGCTACTTTTGCTGACTGCCGATTGGCAGCAGTTCGGCAGTTCGATTCTGACCGGCTCAAGGTTGACTCAGCCTTCCATCCTTTCAAGGTTGATAAAATGAGGACCCAGATTGTTGGGGGCAATATGCTGACTCTGCAAACCACTTAGAGAGGGGGCTATAAAGCCCTGTGGAGCTGTATATAAGTCTAAGTGCTATTGCTATTATGCTATATTAAATCTTCTATGAAAAAGGCATTTTCAACAAAATGGAGAAATAAATTACACTGACAGTAAGTTGAGTTGCACACTATTTTTATATTAAATTACTTAGTATATGTGCCATTTTTGCCTCTAGAATCTTTTAGTTTCAATTACTGTATTATTTATGTTTGCCTTGTCACCGAATGTTTAATTGTTTAATTCCTTAATATTCCATTTTAGCTATTCTTTCCGTTCTTCAGCATCTCAATTGCCTTTGATTATATTCTTGTCAAAAGTTCTTCCCAGAAGCTATATATGACCTGAATGACTCCTGATTGTTCTTGTATATGACACTCAACAAATGTTTTCTCAGTTGTGGAATGCCTGAAGCTGTCATTAAAGAGTTTTTACAACTAAATGGTGTATTTGTGTCCTTTTGAACTGAGCTATAAGTTGGATTGAGAAGCAGCCATTAGTTTGGCTCCGTTATGAAAGATATGAATGAAATAAGATCCATCTGACATATACAGGTTGAGAACTGACATATAACTTTTGATAAGATTTATTTCTGAATCCAACCTAAATTTATTATCTCTTAATTTTATTACTTCCTAGCTTTGTTTTCTGTTATCTCATCAGGGTGATTTCTAATGACAAGCCAAACATTAAATGGGCAGGGCAACCAGATCAGAGGTGGTATTTAGCAGGTTCTGACCAGTTTTGGAGAACTGGTAGCAGAAATTTTGAGTAGTTTGGAGAACCAGTAAATGCAATATCTGACAGGCCCTGCCTCCATATTTTCTCTGCCTCCTGAGTCCCAGCTGATGGGGAGGAAATGAGGATTCTGCAGTAAGCTTCCCCTGGAGTGGGGAGGGAATGGAGATTTTATAGTATCCTTCCCCTGCCACATCCACAAAGCCACACCCACAGAACTGATAGTAAAAATGTTTGAATCCCACCACTGAACCAGATAAATCTTACCAGTACAAATTTTCTTTTATGCAGAACTTTCATGTCCCAATTGAATTGCTTGTTTCCAGGCTACTCTTTTCATGCAGCTAAAAAGAGGAGCTCCTTTTCAAGAGCCCAGGTGGCGCAGTGGTTAAATGCAGCACTGCAGGCTACTTCAGCTGACTGCAGTTCTGCAGTTCAGCTGTTCAAATCTCACCGGCTCAGGGTTGACTCATCCTTCCATCCTTCCGAGGTGGGTAAAATGAGGACCCAGATTGTTGTTGGGGGCAATATGCTGACTCTGTAAACCGCTTAGAGAGGGCTGAAAGCCCTATGAAGCGGTATATAAGTCTAACTGCTATTGCTGTAAGGTATGCCTGTAGATCATTTCCCCATTGCATTATTCCATTGGTTTTTCATTACCCAAACACTCAGTTTGAATCTTTCACTTTTTCTCCTAGGATGACGCTTATTTTTTTCTGAATTTTTGAAAGGTCTCAGTTATGTTGCAGTTATGAATAGTGATTTATTCAAAGGTAAAGTTCAGAGAGGTTGACTGAATCCTTCTGATTTTCATATGAATAATGAGAATCATATCTTATATTGTTCTCACTGTTTCAAGAGTTTTTTTGTTATGAAGGTATAATTAAAGTATAATTGAATATTTTTTATATTTATTTAATATAAAGTGTTGAATCTTAATATTTAAATAGTATGATTTTGAATAGTTTTTCCTGTCTTTTTAAGGACAAGTTGTTATCTAAAAATAATGCTTAAAAACATTATAAACTATAGTATAACCCATGCAGAGCTATGAAACTCTTAAAGTTATTAAAGTCTCCCCATCCTTATTGTATAGAATTGGGATAAATTTCTTGGAACAAAGTTATCCCAGGATGGCTATTCCTACTTAGCTATGTAAGTAAAGTGTGCTTTATTACATCAATATTTTTGGATTTTGTAGCTAACTTTTGTATATTTTAAATACACAAGCTGCATTGGTTACATGTAAGACTCCTTGTGTTAACTCTAAATTTACTTGTGGTGGGCCATTCTCGGGAACAAACATCTAAAGCAGAAATGCACATCTTTTTCAGACCAAGGGTCAAATTTAGTAGGACTTTGTGTTGGCGATTCAAAGCCAATGACACTAATCCTTCCTGTCATGTGATCTCCTGACAACAAGAAGGAAATGGAACATAAATAGAGAAGTATGGGTTTAGAGAAATAGCAATAGCAATAGCAATAGCAGTTAGACTTATATACCGCTTCATAGGGCTTTCAGCCCTCTCTAAGCGGTTTACAGAGTCAGCATATTGCCCCCAACAACAATCCGGGTCCTCCTCCTTAACCTCCTTATCTATGACTGCGGTCATTTTCTCCATCTTTTTTCTTACTCTATACATGAACAGAACATGTTTGGCTTTGGCCATTTTATATGATAGGCTGTGGCTAGTTACAGACAGTGGTGATATTCAGCCAGTTCGCACCTACTGTATTCGGGAGAACTGGTTGTTAACTTTCTAAGCAATTCGGAGAACCAATTGTTGGAAGAAAACTTATTTTGTTTTTTTCCACTTTACAGGGCTAATCCTGTAAGGAAGGCAGGAAGGAAACATTCTGGTGTTGTTTCTAGCCTAATCTTTATTGCCCTGCTTACAGAAACTGCCTCTCCAGTTAACTCTTAAGGTGAAGCTAAGGTGAAGCAACCATCAACATGCGTGACATTGAGTTGAACACACCCACCCAGTCACATGACACTGAGCCCCACCTATCCAGCTGGTCATTAGGGCAGAGAACCAGTTGTTAAATTATTTGAAACACACCACTGGTTACAGACTAGGCTTTCCCCATCATTACAACTTATTTCTTATAACTAGACATCCTTTGTCATCTTATTTATAAAATAATAGTTTTATTTATTCATTCAATTTGCACACAACCCAATTTTCAATGATGAATTATTGCTGAGGCCATGCTTCTTTTTGCAGAAACGCTCACAGAATGTTCATCTTCCAAGCTCTTGCATACTTTGACAACGATTTGGAGAAGTGCTTTACAATTGATGCAAGTGCAGCACCTCCCAGATATTCATTTAAAGCAACCACTTTTTTCCAGAGTTCTTCATGAACCTGAAAAAAAAGGTAACCTCACTTTAAGGAGACAGATTCGCTTGGATAAATTAACTCTTTTAAGCAGCTGCTACTTTCTCTTTTCAAGCTCATGAAAAAGACATGGTGGTTTTAACGAGTAGTAGAGACCTACCATAGTTAGACTTGGTTGAAATCCAAAGCACTACTCCCAAATCCTTTTCATAGCAAGATCATTTCAAAAAAATAGGTTTCCATGCCCAAAGTGAAATTAGAATTTATGATCTCCTGGTTTTTCTAACTGGGTGCTTTAGTCACAACACCAGACTCATTTTGATGTAGTAACCAATACAATTTTTGGAGGGGTGGCTTGCCTTGCAGTCACAGTCTGTACTCTTTGTCTAGATGGTTCTTTCATGGCTCTTAATAGGGATTATTGAAATACTTTTTTGAAGTACTTCTTTTACAGTGTGATAGCTGCTTGATGATTTACCTGATGCTACCAAACTCTAGCATGTGCAGAAGGATGGGGAAAAACAAAGAATTCTTGAGTTACTCAGTGCTTTTTTTCTGATGTATTTCTATAGAAAAAGAAAGCAGCACTGGGGTTTCACAGCACAAGGTGGCAGCATAAATTGTTGCTCTTGTGGTAGAGATGTAAGAAAAAGCAGAGCCAAGCAAATTTGAGCATGTCTGCAGAACCTGCTAAAATTTATGGTTATCTTCTCCAGAGCATGAGTTTTTCCCCTCTTATGACATTCAGTTATCAGCACTGCCTCTTGGACCATAGCAGGCTGTCCAGAGAGAGCAATAGTGCTGTGACACTTGAAATGACTAAGAAATATATTGTTTCAAAGAATCCACACAATATAAGCTTTTCCTTACCTGCCTTACTCTTCCTTCCTCACCCTTTCTTATTTGTTCATTCCTTCCTTCTCACCCTTCTGGGTATGCCAGCTCCTCCCCAAATGATAAGAGATTCCGTACTTAGAATGTAGATTAAACTTTTGCTCAGAAAGAATTGTCCATTGCTGTGTTAGAAGTTAAAAGTGTGTGATGTGCCTCCTCCCCTTTTAGCCAGATTATGCTGATAAGGCAAATGTTTTATGTCTGTGGCCCCCAACCTTTTGGGCATCAAGGACTGATTCTGTGACCAGAGAAGGTGTGGTTTTACATGCTGCTTGCATCCCACAGATGGGGCTTCTCTTGTTTGTGTGGACTAGTTGCTGGCATTCTGCGAACTGGTACCAGTCTATGGCCTGGGCATTGGGGGGAGCCTGTTTTATGTCAATACTCCAATTTGACATGCTGATAATATGTAAGGAAGAATATACATCCTGTATCTGAGGCAGGCATGAAATGCTCTTGCCTTCGCTACCGATTTGGAACCAGGAGCGCACGCACTTGCTTCACTCATGTGTGGTGCTTCTGCGCATGCGCAGAGTATCCGTGATGTTGTCTGGGTGGATGGAAGGAGCCTCCCACCACCACCACTACCGGTTTGCCTGAAGCAGAGAGAACCGGCAGAAACCTGTGATCTGAGGGCAATCTTTCTTTCTGGACTTCACACCTCAGGCAACATCTTAATATACACATCCAACATGCACTTCAGGATCAAAGCCCAGGACAGGAGCACCTCAATCTGCATATATCAAAGCCTGCTTATCATTATAGCTACCTCTACTGGTAGATGTCTAACGATGTAAGCTACCTTCAATCATTGTGTGATTGAATGAATAAGCTACTCTACATCCAGCAGCTGTCATTTGTGTTTATTCATGAACGGGCTCAGAAAATCTGGCCAAGAAAATTATTCTAACTGCAGATTTCACCTCTGAAGTTGTTACATTTTATTCTCAGTGAAACACTGCTGATTATGTGTGTGTGTGTGTGAATAGTCCAATGGACTTTCCAGACGTTTGTGCTGCTTTTCTATACAGTTGTATTGTATTAGTTCTCTTGACTGGTCTCTGGAACTGCTTTGTGAGATTGCTATGCTTCATTAAGACCTATTTCTAAGGCTACTATGGAAGAGGAGAAGAAATGTTTGAATATCCAGGTGAGACACTTTTATAATTGGATCTGAAAGATTACTGAAAGCTTCCACCCCACAGAGCAGCAAATAAAGAAATCTGAAGTAAATAGGTCAATCAGAATACGTGTGACTCACATTGTTAGATATATACAATTACTGTAGATATTTTTAATTTTTAAATATGATTTTTAAAATGTATTACCATATTTTTCAGAGTATAAGATGCACCCTTTTCCCTCAAAAAAGAGGCTAAAAATCTGGGTGCATCTTATACACTAAATACAGCATTTTTGCCTACTGAAACCCCGCCCCTTCACCAAAATGGCCATGCATAGCTTATAGGAGGCTAGCAGAGAGCTCCTGGGGGATGGGGAGGCCAGAAATGATAAAAAAACAGTCCGTTTTTTGCTCAATTTTGCCCTCCCAGCCCCCAAGAGAACTCTATAAGCTTCCTAATGCCCCTTTTTTGACAAAAATAGGCGTTTTTGTGAAAATCATGCCATTTTTTGCTCATTTTTGCCCCCCCTCCCTGGAACACTCTTCAAGCCTCCTAAGGACTATTCATGGCTTTTTTGAGGGGGGGGGGACGGGTCTGTTTTCACAAAAAACGGGTCATTTTGGGGAGGTTTGCAGAGTGCAAAAACTTTTTTAAAAAAAATTTGCCTCTTCAAAACCTTGATGCATCTTATACTCCGGTGTGTCATACTCGGTACATTACTTCCTGTAAACACTGTTTATCCCCAACTAAATTATGTGGCTCTCCTGTAAGACCATAAAGTACTGTATACTACTTATTTATGTAGGAGATGACCAGGGGAGGGAGGGGTCAAACACATCATTAGTCATGAGTCCTTGACAAGAGATCTAAATCCAGCCCACCTTGAATTCCTTCCTTAACTTCCACTTATTTCCCTTGACAATTAATAGCTCAGATTCTTATAGAGACCTTAAGCTTGTATTAAATCTTTATATTCATTTGAACTGCCTGAATCTCCTGATTTCCACAGCACTTGACATTACTGTCTTAAAAATATTTACATTGCCACCCCATTTGGACAATTGTGACTTCAGCAATTTATAATTATCAATTGTATCAGTTTATAATTAAGTATCAATTGTACTCGATACAATTTGTTTTTGTTTTGCTGCATCATTGAGCCAATATTTCAAAGCTGAGAAAAAACTCTTGAGAAACATTATCCCCAGGATATTCATTGAGAAAGTTTTAAATTTTTTAGAGTATTTTGGAAGGAAGGAAAGAAAAGGATTCCCTGTGGATTTGACCCCACTAGTTGTTGTACAGTGGGCATCACTAAACATATAGAAAAGCTGGATATTTATGTAACTGTAAACATATTTTCTTCACAGTAAATTCCCTTCTTAGCTTGTTACAGAAGCAGGAAGGTGTTTTATTCATTGTAGCAATTTGGTGAGCTTCCTTTTTAAAAGCTGGAACCTGCTATTTGCCGTTTTCCTGGCAGTATCATCTATCTTTATTTTGGCATGTTTCTTTTCTCCTTTTCCAAATTCTATCTTAATATAGATTCATTTTTGCTCTTTGAAATGCGAGCTACGATGCACCTTAATGTAACGATAACTTCTAAAACTAAAATGAGAGATCCTGGGCAAATTAAATCTGGTTCAGGCCCCAAATTCACAATTAGCAAGTGCTCCTTATTCATCAACACTGCCCATCTTGGCCATTATGGAGGTAAGGTAATGGAACTTCTTCTTTTTATTGATTCTCTGGGTAATTGAAGAAAAGTGTAATTGCTATCCTAAATTTAATCTTGTAACACTCATCTGTTGCCAGCCTTCTGTTCCAATGACTTCCTGGAAACATTGGAGTGAACTTTGGAGCTCATTTCCAAACTTACCAGCTTCTAAACATGCTACCTCCAAGGTACTTTCGATCTATAAATATTATAGATATATATGTAGAGTTTCTCTTAGCTTAGTAGGTTTGGACAGATGGCTAGTGAATAAAATCTTGTAATTTTACCATATTACGAATGGTATTCATTTAAAAGAGGATTTGATGATACTTTGAGTGTTACTGTTTTATTTCTTTACTGGATGACATCCATTCATGAAAATGGCATGTATTTCTTTTGCTAAAGGTATTGATAGACAGCATTTATTCCAAGAACAGAATACAAACTTCTTTTTGGACCTACATCAGATAATATCAAATGAAATGCTCAGAACAAAAAGAACACACTATTCCACAAAAGTATCACAATTACATTACTATTGGAAATGTATTTTAAGCAGAGAATCATCTGAGTTAATCACTGGGGTTTTTTGTTTTTTTGTTGGTCCACAGCAAAAAATGAACAATGCTGTAAATCAGATCTTTTTCTTCCCAATGAATCTATAACTCTTAAGTCAAACAGTAACTCAATACATGTGAAATGAGCATTTCAAAATACAGTTTAGCCCTGTATGGGGTTTTTTTTTTTTTGGCATCAATAACAGGTTCACTGATCATTGTAGACTTTGCCCACAGAATTGATTTTGGAAACCTGCAAAATAATCATGGAAGGTTTATTTCTTTGTACAAGCAGCTATGGATTAATTTTATAGAGCTCTGTTATTATATGTGAACTCTTAAACTTGTGCTCCTTTACCATTGTAATTTTTCAGTTTCTGCTGAATCCAGAGGTCTAAGAATCAATTTTTTATTTTTAACCCAACATGTGACTGATTCAATTTTTAGCTTCCATTTTGGCTTCCGTTTCTCATTCTCCTTTTGGGGATTATTTTGTGACTTGGAAATTGAATTAGTACTGGTGAAAACAAACTAACACCTTATTATTTGCATGTTCCCTGAATAAAACCCAGCATGTGCTGCTTATTGACCTTTTTTTTCCTGTCACTAATTGATAAAGACAGATCTTATACTAAGGCACACTATTTTAGGGATCTGAAAGAAATTAGTGGATTCTTTAAATGTGGCCTAGTAAAATAACTATATCATTTATAGTAAGGTGACCAGACATAATGCTTTTGGCGGGACACCCCCGGTTTTTGATGCATTTTCCCGCGTCCCGCCCGCTTTTTTAAAAGGCACGCTTTTTTTGGTGCTCGCAGCTCCCGCCCATCAGCTGCTGGGCTGGCTCATCGTTCTGTTCTATGCTACCTACAAATTTAAGCCAGCCCAGCCTGCCGCTCACTGATTTGATTGGCTGGACTCCAGCCAATCAGTGAGCTGGCCAACCAGCTCACTGATTGGCTGGACTCCTTAGCTGAGGACGCATGGGCGAGTCTCCATTTTATTTTGTCTTTCTTGTTGGGGTTGCAGCTGCGCTTACTGGTGGTGAGTAAAATAAATCATGTTTTGTAAAAATTTTTACTCGGGAGTAAATTTTACTTACTCCCGAGTAAAAATTTTACTCGGGAGTAAAAAGCGGCTGCCGGTCGCGCAGAGAACTTCCACGTGGTTCCATCCAGACTTGCCGCCCGTGCTGGCTGTGAACTCCGCAAAGCCAAAGGGGGAGAAGGCAGGGGGCTGTCTCCTCCTCCCAGCCCAGCAAACAGTCCTTTTTTCAGCTGTGCAGACAACTTCCACGTGGCTCTCGCAGCCCGGCAGAAGCATTTTTTCGGGGGAGGGCTCTGCCTTAAGCAAGAATTGCATTAAAGACCAGAGCAACAGGTATTTCCTTATTTGCCTGGAGAGACAAATAATTCCTAGGGATACTTGCCATGTTCTTTCATCACCATGACGATCTTATTTTTTTGAGCTAAATGTATTTTTCCAGTTTGAATTGGGCATAATCTTTTTTTATTGATCCACTGTCAGGAAGAGGGATTATAATTTAAAACAGATGATTTCAGTGGCATCTTTTTTATTAATTTAAATTTCTTTCCGTTCTCCATACCCATCTTCTTGTATCAAATAATAGCTGTGGATTCATTGGTATTAAGAAGTGTATATGTTTGAAGCAGTGCAGGAAATCTTGAAAACTTATGAATTTCTCTCCCCTCTGTGGCATTAGGCCTTAGTATCTGATTTGCTATATAACTTAGCAGTAGTTATTAGCACTCTTGGTGAATGATTCCCTTTTCTCAAATTATCTTGAACAATAGTTTGCAATGTTTTCATATCTTGTATCCAGCTTTTAAAATTTATTATTAAATAATTTGTATTCTATCAGGGGCTTTCAGCAGTTTACAGCAACAAAAATGCCAAATAAAATTATATTATTATAAAATCATTGTAACAATTCCACAAAAACAATAAAAAGAAAATCCAGTGATAAAACCATATTAAATCCCAATGGCTCTAGAAGACAGAATAATTTGTACAGCCTTCCTGAATGGACAGCAGGTTAGGGCTCCCTGCTCTGGAGGAGGTTTCCAAAGGATGGGCACCAGCTGAAACCTTCCTCCTGAGAAAGCCCTACCTTTGTCATGAATGGGATTACAGGGCCTCCCCAGAAGATATTTAAAGCTCTGGTAAGATAGCTTTGAGGGGGGTGGTCTTTAAATATTTGGACTTTAAGCTGATTTTGGAACATCTGTAAATTTGAAAGCACAAAAAATGCTATTGGCTTGTTTCCAGATAAGTCATTTACTGTAAGGAGTATAGGCTCAATGTATTTTAAAATAATATTTTATTTATTGTGCATATGATTTTTTAAAATAGTGGTATTCTGTGTTGATTCTTTTTTTAAATTGTCTTAGACTATTTAAAAAAAGATTCTATCCAAAATAAATTGAAACAAGCCATTTTTAAAATTTCTATGCACAATACTTTGAAATGGACTCAGGAGTCATGATTGACACTGAGTGAATTTGCACTTTTAATAATCAGGAAGATACAATGGCATTGAAAAAAGAGACTGATGACCATTTTCACACTTAGCGACCATTTTCACACTTAGCGACCGTTGTGGCATCCTCATGGTTACGCGATCAAAATGTTGATGTTTGGCAACAGATTCGTATTTCTGATGATAGTTTGAAATGGTGACAGTATAAATTATTGCTGGTGTAATACTTAACAATGGTTTTTAAGGATTTCTTTTATTTATAGAATACCTTTTTTATTATTTTGGGGGGATTTTTACTTTTAAATTGTTTATAAAATGTATTTACTACAAGAAATGTTCCTTTTTGCAAATGTGATCTTTGCAAATCTTTGTGATGCAATATGTTCAGACCAGGTTTATGTGTCTCAAAGTGGCTGCTATTCTATGGGCAGGCCAGGTTGGTGCAAGGCAGCTTTGCCAGATTTGGTGTGTTTCACCCTCATTGAATTTTATATCGTATAAAGAATGGAAGGAGGAAGGAAGAGAAAAATGGAGGAAGGGAGTGAGTGAGGAAAGAAGAGGATGGAAGGAGGGAGGAAGGAAGGAAGAGAGGGAAAGAGCAGAAGACAGATAAGGTGAAGGTAGATAAGCAAGAGGAATGAAGGAAGAAGTGAGGAGTCTCGAGGAGGGGGAAAACATTTAGTGACCAAAGTTACAATGGCATTGAAAAAAGTGACTGATGACCATTTTTCACACTTAGCGACCGTTGAGACCATTTTTCACACTTAGCGACCGTTGCGACCATTTTTCACACTTAGCGACCATTGCAGCATCCTCATGGTCACGTGATCAAAATGTTGATGTTTGGCAACGGATTCGTATTTCTGATGATAGTTTGAAATGGTGACAGTATAAATTATTGCTGGTGTAATACTTAACAATGGTTTTTAAGGATTTCTTTTATTTATAGAATACCTTTTTTTATTATTTTGGGGGGATTTTTACTTTTAAATTGTTTATAAAATGTATTTACTACAAGAAATGTTCCTTTTTGCAAATGTGATCTTTGCAAATCTTTGTGATGCAATATGTTCAGACCAGGTTTATGTGTCTCAAAGTGGCTGCTATTCTATGGGCAGGCCAGGTTGGTGCAAGGCAGCTTTGCCAGATTTGGTGTGTTTCACCCTCATTGAATTTTATATCGTATAAAGAATGGAAGGAGGAAGGAAGAGAAAAAAGGAGGAAGGGAGTGAGTGAGGAAAGAAGAGGATGGAAGGAGGGAGGAAGGAAGGAAGAGAGGGAAAGAGCAGAAGACAGATAAGGTGAAGGTAGATAAGCAAGAGGAATGAAGGAAGAAGTGAGGAGTCTCGAGGAGGGGGAAAACATTTAGTGACCAAAGTTACAATGGCATTGAAAAAAGTGACTGATGACCATTTTTCACACTTAGCGACCGTTGAGACCATTTTTCACACTTAGCGACTGTTGCGACCATTTTTCACACTTAGCGACCGTTGCAGCATCCTCATGGTCACGTGATCAAAATTTTGTTTGGCAACAGATTCGTATTTATGCTGGTTTCAGTGTCCTGGGGTGACCTTTTGACAATTTTTTTTTTTAATCAAGCCCCTCCCCCCCCCCCCCCCGGTCAAGGGTGTCCCTCTTTTCCAATCTGAAAATCTGGTCACCTTAATTTATAGCTAACAAAAAATAAACAAAAGCACTGAAAACTGCTAGATTGGTATATGCATGCATGGCTGCCATTCTTTTTTTACAGTATTGTTTGCTATTTAGCAACAGAGATCAAGCATTTCCAGTTCTTCATTATCTGGTTAGTGGTGAATTAGTGTTAATCCAGTTAGGAACATTTGAAAGGATTTGCCAGCTTCTTCTAAGACCATTTGTGAAGTGTTCTCAGGTGGCCAAATTTACTAGTGCTTAATTTAATCTTAGTTTATGTATTTTTACAGGGTTGAACCATTTTCTTCCTGTTAAACAATGCTTATTTATCAAAGGGGGAACTGGAAATTTAGAAGAGAGAAGCTATTTCACTTCTTTGGTGCTTGACTGGCTGTGAGTTGACCAAAGGAGTATTGAGTGGAAAAACCCTACTAATTAAGATCAGGATCATCTTGTGGTGGACAATTTTCTACAAAGTGAGGAAATTAAGCTTGCTAATTTTACAATTGTACCTCATGGCTAGTAATGATGTGTTGGGACACCCGAAATGTTTTCCTTACTCTTCACAAATCCATACTCTTCCTTTGTCTTGTAGGAAGTTAAAACCCACTGCTCTCCTAGAAAAATGAAATATCCTGGGAAATATTAAAAAGGCAAAATATTATATTTCCTTGGATAAGAAATGGAGAAACATGTATTAAGGCAGGAAACAGACTCACTTCTAATAGCCCCAACTTTGTCAATGAGCCGTTAAAAGGCTGAGCTAGTCTACTCTATATAACAAAGGTATGATTAGCCTTCCACAGAAACTCACCACAAGGCACCTGGGAAAATTACATCAGCCAGAAAGGCAACCAATCTTGGACTCAAAGCATAGTCTAAAGAGTTGCTCCTGCATGGCCCCATGGGAGTCTGACAACCAATCAGAATACAAGCTCAAGATCAAAGGCCAGAGAGGGCAAAACCCAGGGACTTTCAGTATCTCACTCTCTTTTCTTTTTCACCAAACATCTTGAAGCATGTTATCCCCCTTTTCTGTTCAGAAACTCAAGCCATGTCATTGTGACCACCATTAAACCATCTTTCCAAGCAGCCTCTATGTTTCCAGTGTCTTTTTCCCCACTTGGAGTTGAACCCAGATGGACATTTCTTCCAACAGTCTATCAGACTATACATAGATGAAAAGCATAAAGTGCTTGGAGTCCCAACCTGGTTCCAAATTGTATTAGCAAACTTATGACTGTCTACTGAAAAAAAAAGTTTCCTTCTCTTTCCCTCTTATTCAAAAACAATATCCTACATTTTAGAAGATATTCAGTAAAGATTTCTTGATAGGTAATACATTAAAGGGATAAAGGTGTTTTTATATCTTTATATATTTTATCTTCTGAACGATTTGGGACAAATTTTATAAATTTTAATTAATAAAAAAAGTATATTGTCAGGTTTATCAAAAGACAGGATGTATATGGAGTATTTTCTGATATCAAAATAACTAGATACAGTCTATTGGGCTGATATTAAAAAGAAGAGAAAAACACACAAATCTGAGTTGGATTTATTCAGAAATTCTCTTTATTCTAATTTTTTTCATATTTTGGAATTTTCTTGGAGGGCAGCCAAGATATTAAAAATGTTCTTCCCAATTATTTTGAGTCTGAATATATTCCAGCAAGTTGTGTATCCATTCCACTTTGTTTCGCTCTTTCTTATCCATTTTCTTTTTAGTTCCAGTACATATTTTGTTATGATAAAACACATGAAACATATAACAGCAATCCTAATGTGTAATACATATGCTTCACTCAAGACTGTGTAATCAGTAAAGCTGTGTACAAAAACATGGCATGGAAGTGATGATGTATGAAGGGAGAAAAATCAACTCTATTAAGGAAAAGAAGTGAAATTCTCATTTCTCTCAGTGCCTATCCTGGTAGAATAAAGAGAAAAAACAACAAAGAATATAACGAGGAAATACTGTCATCTCCAATGTTGTTAGTTTTAGTATACCACCCATAACTAAAAGGACATAACACAATATTATTTTCAGCACCCAACAAAGTCACACTGGAGTTTGGCACCTACAGGTAGCAAATAGCTAAGGTTGAGGCAGACAGCAAAAGAGAAATATCATTTAGGGTGGCACCAGCAACTTGATAAAGTTTCTGGACGATGCTCTGAAATCATCCATTTCCCCACAGAACTTATGCTTGGAAGGAATAAGAAGCAGGAGAAATTCATCAGTCCTTTGCAGAGCGCTCTCAGCCAATCTGATTTTAAAAAGGTTGCACAATAACTTCAAAATGTGTATCTTCACTGTCCTGTTGTTTTCATCATCGTATGGAGAGCTGTGAAACAGAAATAAGTACTCAGCCATTAATAAGACTAGATTGCACACAGTTTCATGTACCTGGAATCCACACTGTATATCAGACATTAATACGATTGAGCAGGTCCAGAG
Source organism: Thamnophis sirtalis (assembly GCF_051295495.1). Lineage (NCBI taxonomy): Eukaryota > Metazoa > Chordata > Lepidosauria > Squamata > Natricidae > Thamnophis > Thamnophis sirtalis. The sequence continues at coordinate 41,810,451 of NW_028261381.1, read as the reverse complement.
GTACTTCACGAGAAGAGTACTCCACTCCTCTACTCACAATAGAATTTGCTATGCCACCAGGCTTGAAATTTTGGGCTTGGACAATCTGTAACTGCACCGCCTGTGGTATGATCTAAGCACAGTACACAAAATTGTCTGTACAATGTCTTACCTGTCAACAACTTCTTCAGCTTTAACCTCAATAATACACGGGCAAACAATTGATACAAACTGAAGGTAAACCATTCCAAACTTGATTGCAGAAAATATGACTTCAGCAACAGAGTGGTCAATGCCTGGAATGCTCTACTTGACCCCTTTGTTACATTCTCTAGCTCTCACATCTTCAATCTTAAACTGTCTACCATGGACCTTACCCCATTCCTAAGAAGTCTGTAAAGGGGGTGTGCATAAGCGCACCATCCAGCCTACCGTCCCTGTCCTACTGTCCCCATTTATTTGTATTCATTTCTTTCCTTCATGTCCATGTTTATATTTATACCTTTTATCTTGTACATGTTTGACAAAATAATAAATACAAACACAAATACCTGTCATCAAACAATTTTAGCATGAAACATTGAATGTCTTGCTGCCATTGCCTTACTTTTGATTCTCTTATTGCCCACATACATTTTTCAGTTTTAACTTTTGTCATTGTCCAAAACCAATTAAATTTCACCAGGCCACCCAAATGTTCACCCCCACTTCCATAGCAGTCCAAAAGAGAAATCTGAGTCCAACGCTTGTATCTAATGAGAAATACTCAAGCAAGGGACGATTTCTCTTCCAATACATAAAATAGCTATATTGCTCAAATATTTTGGCTGCTCTCTAAAGCAGAGGTGGCACCAATTGCTGTTTTCCATACTACGTGGGAACCTTCTAAAAAAGTGAATGTGTTCTGTCCATTTTTATACCATACTGATTTGTGATTCAATGTCCTAACAGTTTAGCTGATAAACAAGAAATTAAATGATAGAAAATAACTTATGTTGAGGGCATCTATAGGATTACAAGAAAACTTTAGTGGAAATCCAGAAACAGAATGAAAAGGTTTGTGTCTGATTCATTTCTAAGAGAAGAGGATTTCTGATCTCTCAGTAACTATATCCAATTCAATATAGTTGTTAAAAGTTGCAAAATCATATTACAAAGTATTAAGATATCATATATGGTACTGATAAACACCACTAAATATACAGTAGTGGTATATAATTCATTGGATGATGGATACACATCTGAATATCATTTTCATGCATTCAAAGCACTTCAGATCCTTGCTATAATGGTCTGCTCTGATGTATTTTTAAAAAGCTAGTTCATCAATATAAATTGACTTAAGGGAAAAAATTAAATAAATAACTCTACCTTGGAAGTTAAATCCATAAATATGTTCCTGTACATCTTAAACAGGGAAAGAGCCAAATTAGTTACACCAGTTCTTATAACTAGGCACCTACTGTCACCTATTTTTATTCCAACATAATGTTGGAAAGAAATTATGTATTTATGAGCATGAGACTAATCTGCCTTTCCAATAGCAGGATAAAATTCTGAAATCTTGACAGTATGGTGTCAGAGTCGGGGTGTGGGAGAAGCCACAAAGGGTGAATTTGAAAAGGGACCGAATTTGGACAAGAGCTGTAGAGGGGAAACACCCTCCCCAGCCCTCCCCCCATGTAATCCTATGGGAGAAACAGTAATGTGACTCAGCATGGGTCTACTATTAAAGGGGCAGAAAGAACCAAATGTTTTTTTTTAATATATGATACTTAACATGCTATGTAGGAAAATAAAGAAATAGGCATATCACATATATTCTTCATATGTTCTTCAGTTCAGTCACATCTTTGCAGAGTAAAATTGTGTTTGCAGGATCTATCTTTTATAGCCTGTCATTCTCTTTTTCTTTCCCAAAGAATATCTTATTTCAGACTTGCCTGTGTAGAAATGGAAGTAGTCAATTTATTTATACCAGGAGCTTGTACCTACTTGGGATTAGTCACAAGATGTTCCACTTTATTTATTCTATTATTACATTTATGTGCCATCAAATCTGATGGATCCACAGCAGCTTTGTTCCAACAATGCCATAACAGGAATTTTTAATATTTAATGACTGTTTTATTCATTTCCTCATATAGCTGCTTTCTTCTCCTTCCTAATCTAATCCTAACAATGGTCCAAGGCATAGAAGGAAGAAGGGAAATATTTCCAGCATTATTATTATTATTTTTTGCTGGAGGATGGTTATAGCCTATAGTTATAGATTATAGTTGAAATACAACCCAATTGGTCAAATGAAATTCAATTCCTATTAGATACTGTACAGGTAATCATAGTTTAGCGTTGCTCTATCTCCTCAATTTTCTATCTCATGATCTTTGTTTTGTGCCACTCTATTTTCACCTACCAACTCTAGAGGCAATCCTCATTTAGCAACTGCTTCATTTAGCAATTGTTCACAATAATGTCAATATTGAAAAAAGTAACTTTAAAACCAATCATTGCATCAATGACTTTCACAAATCTTTAAAGCAAAGGAAAGCTGAAGATCATAGGCATAGTTGTGGTTTCACTGAGTTGCTGATCCCAATTTTAGTCATTAAATGGGGATTATTTGTATACCTAAGGTAATCCATGTATCTCATCAGCAGAAAATTATGGAAATGTAGATCTAGAATTCAATTGTGTGTGTGAGAGAGAGAGGGGGGAGGGAGAGGGAGAGAGAGAATATGATATATTTCATGAAATTATGGAGCTTTTGTTTGTTCTACAATGTTCACAATTGTGAAAAAAAATTTTTTCCCAAACCGAATGAAAAACATTCAAAAGTATATCTTTAGCCAAAATTGAAATTTTACTAAGCTAAATAAGTGGCAACCATAGAGCAAAGAAACAAAGGATTTATTGAAAGCCTCTTTCAGAAATCTTTAAAAAGTAATTTCTGTCAGAGGTTTATGAGAGAGAAAACTTAGATGACCTAAACAAAAATAATGTTTTGGATATTCAAATGTAAATAAAAGAAAAAGTTTCCCCTGTGCAGCTGTGTCCGATTCTAGGGGGTGGTGCTCATCTCTATTGCTTAGCCAAGGGAGCCAGTGTTGTCTGAAGACATTTCCTTGGGCATGTAACCAGCATGACATCCAGTGGTGGGATTGAAATAATTTAACAACCGGTTCTCTACCCTAATTATTTCTTTTAACATCCAGTTCATCAAACTGCTCAGAAAGTTAACAACCGGCTCTCCTGCAGCGGTACAAACTGGCTGAATTCCACCACTGATGACATCGCACCACCGGGCAGACCATGTGGTGAAACACAGAATGCCGTTATCCTTCCATGAAGTGGTACCTATTTATCTCTGCATTTTCATGCTTTCAAACTAGCTAGGTGGGCAGGAGCTGGGCAATAACAGGAGCTCGTCCCATCACGCAGCGCTGGGGTCTCGAACCCGGGCTTTCAGCTCTCCAGCCAACCAGCTCAGAATCTTTAATTACACCCCTCAAATTTAACTAGATTAAATAAATAAATCAGTATTTGATTATTCAGTAGTGTTTCATCTAACTTTTTTTTTTTGCTAATGATTTTATTAACATTAAAAAAAACATCTTTGTACATGGCTGGTTTGTTAGCAGTTTTTCCTCTTTTGTAAAGAAGTCTGCCATATCTGTCAGCTTTGATTTTACAACCTAACAAGGGCATTTGCCTTCATGTTTATTTCCAAACCACATTATCTGCATCTTGCAAACAATCCAGACATGCTCAAAATACAATAGATTTTTTTAAAATAAAAGAGTGATTACTGTGCTAGAAAGTTCATTATCCCCCAGGAACACATTTAGAAATCCCTTTTTAGCAAAACTCAGAAACAAATTAAACTAAAAATGTCAAAAAATGAATTGGCAATCACTCAGCAACATAAACAGGCACATAGATCTTGGTTTGCTTTCTTCCTCAGGAGGTCTGTATTGTTCAGCCAAAAGGCTGACTGCAAGTAAATGCAACAATGCCTATATGCTTCTGTGGCTTTGAGAAGTATTCTCACTCCCCTTTAGGCGTTAGGGAAATGACATACCAGCTGTGTGCTTTATGATTGTTTCACTTCTACTGGACCCCTGTCTGATTGGAAATAAAAGCAGAGGAAAGCAAAGCAAGCAGAAGTGCTCTCTGCAAAGGTCTATCATATATATCACAAGGCTTCCATGTTGTGGGAACCTGGGGGTTGATTTTTTTTTAAAAAAAGTAGAATGTGGAGAAGATATAGGGTAGATTAGAAGCTTGGATATTCCCTGAACAAATGGACTTTTATTAAGTAAAATGTAATAAGTGTTTAAAACCAATTCCCTTATTTTTTATAAATGATTTATATCCCATATATTCTAGTTTACTCTATGTTCTGATCCCCCTCGTCCTACACCAACACACACTCAGAGCCAAAGATAAGTTACGGCATTTAATTAACAGACAGACAGGTCCTTGGCAGCAAACCGGCATAGATAAGCTTGGGCAGCAATCCAGTACAGATAAGGCTTGGCAGCAATCCAGCCTGCCAAGCTCACCATAATGTTCTCTGACATTGATTCCTGCATTGACTTCTGCAAGAGGGGCATGTGCACAAGCAGTCTTTTTATAGTCTGGAGAGGAGCCTAATGACCACCAGCTGAGTGCAATTACCTCCTGTAACTGTGCAACTGTTCCTGACGCCTATTAGCTCTTCGGTGCCATGCATCTAGGAACAACTCACTGCTGGCATCCGGCTCACTCTTCCTTGTCTCCTCCCCACTGGTCCAAGGCTTAGGAGCCTCCTGGTGGCCAACCAGCCTCTCTGCACCCTGCTTGGAGTTGGAACCCTGTCCAGAGTCCTCCGCATCCTCCAGAGCTGACTCATAGGGCCCTTCGCTGTTGGAGTCTGGTGGCAGCTCCAACGGCTCCTGCTGGGCCACAACACTCTAACATTATTCCCAATCACATTTCCCTGATGGAGAGCTAGTCCTGAGTTTTGATCTAGGCTTCCCCAAACCACAAAGCAGACTCCTTGTCCTGACAAAAAACCCTTTTTATTAGGTTACTGTGAATTCCTCTCAGTCACATCCAGCAAAGTCTTTCAAGGGTGAATTTACAGTCACAGACCTTGGAGAGCTGCCAGGCCGATAACTTCAAAACTTGGCAAGGAATGTCAGAGAGTCACGAACCAATTAAGCGAACTAATTGTCTCCTGCAAATTCCATTTCCCTTTCACTCCTCTTTTATTCCCTATAGGAGAGACCATTCATCTTCTACCTGTGGCTTTATTCCCAAGTCAACCCTTGTTCCTTAGTTCCTTAGCTGTTCCCTTCATCTGGCAACTCTGCACATGCGCACACTGGGAACAGGCTCCAGCTATTCATCTGCCTCACTGATGTCTGACTCTGAAGGCAGCCAATAACTGTCATATGGCCCTGGCCCCATCTCTGCTTCCGATGATGAGCCCTCACCAAAGCCTCCCCCAGACTTCAAGACTGGCCCATCTTCTTCCCCCACCTCCTCACCATCTGAATTTGCTGCCAGCTTCGCTGGCTGCTGGCAGGCCACAACAACTTGCATTGAGACCCCCTCAAAGTTGTTGGTTCACCTGCACCCCCCATATTCTTTCCCCTGAGGTCCCTCTTCCTGCTACAATATAACCTGGCAGGAATTTTGCCAATATTTGATTGACTGTTCCATCACCCAGTCATTATACAATGCAGCCATATACGTCAATATTTGATTGAAAAATAACCCATGAGTAATTAATGGAAATGGCTCACCAAGGGAGAAATGGAGCATTTTGTAATTGTTTGTTTGTGAGTCAAGGAACAAGACTGAGATTACTGCTGCTGAGATGCTTGGGCAAAACAAATGAATCTGGATTTATTTTTTCCTTTTTTTTGTGGGGACATTGTTGATGACCAGAAAAGGGATTATTGAGTCAAACAGTTTAAAAACCACTCTCTTAAACTGTTTGTCTATCATATATGCTATCAATCTGCCATGCCTTAGTGCCTTCCAGACATCTGAGGATTTCAGATGTGTGCTGGGAATTCTGAAAATCATAGCTCCAACACTAGAAGAAGCCTGATTATTTACAGACTTTATTATTTCTTGGGTTTATATTCTTTTTCTGGAGCTCAAGTCAACAGAAGTGTGTGGTGTGTCTTCATTATTTATTCATAGCAGCCCTATGAGCCAGGAGTGAGTGGCTGAGTAAGGAGCTGAGCCTGGGGTTACATCCAATATCCTAACCAATGTAGCTCAATTTACTGGTTAAGGACATACATGCTAATGAATGGGAAGATCTTAAAAGAGGAAGAATGAAAAAACAACAATAGAGACAGAGAAGTACAGAATCTTATTATCTTGTCTGATAACTTTTGAAAATACCATATAAAAAATTGTAAATATTTAAAAATGAGTAGTTCTATGTGATTCCCATCACAACAAATGAATAAAGAAAGATCAAAGATTGTTTCCTATTACAGTTTGATCTTATGCAGAATTTTTCAGGGCTGAGTTGAAATACAATAATTACACGTTTTAGTATGAGATCAGTGGTTTGTTTCAGGAAAAGGTAATCAATATGGCAATTTAACTACCTAATTCTTACTTTATACTTTTGGGACTGGAATGGGGAAAGGATTGAGATTAGGTGTAAAGAAGCAAGCAAGTAAGCAAACAAGCAAGGAAATTTCTTATAGTGAATCTCCTTTTTTCCTGGTATCTGAAAAATCACTGAAAATCTTTGGAAATTGTCCTTTCCTCTTAGGCCAGGATGTGGGCTCAAAATGGAGTAACTACTTCAAGTTAGGCCAGATTCCCCGGCTTTCCATTTCCAAGAGGATAATTCACCCACATGCAACCTGAAAAAGGTTAAATAATATTGAATACATTTAAGTATATATGAATTTAGAAAAAGAAAAGGGGCAGGGCAGAAGTTGAGATGTACATTCTTTGTTATAGAAAAAAACTTAAGATCCATTTGTTCCCTGCATTCAATGAATTATGAAAGGGAAGGGTGGGGGAATACATACTCATGAACTAATAGAGATATTTTCTTCATGATGGTAGTTACATTCAGTCAAATTATGGTAAGTCTCTTTCCACTAAGAATAAGAACAAAGCACAATAATCAGTAGGGCTCTAGTGACTCATATCTTCCTCTGAAGAATTCTACCATATTTTGTACTTATATAGATATTATTATGGCGAGATAGATTACATTGCTAATATAGAATAAGAGGTTATTCTTACTGATCCCTTGCGGATTTTAAAATCACTTCACTATCCCAGGGTAACCTTCATCTAATGCTGCTGAGTTCAAAATTATTCATAGTATTATGCCCTTCTTTGTGGAGCAGAGAGTTTGGAGAGATGCATCATGCTATTATCAGTCTTATAAAATGAGTTTAGCTAAAGAAGGGACAGTATTGGGTGTGATTTGAGAATAGTCCTGGTGACTATCTCTTCCGTTTCACTGCCGGGCAATCCTCCCATACCTGCAGCCACCATCTTGACCCAAAGACATCACATATCAAGTTCTACTTGACACTTACTAGAACATTGAAAGGAATCCTTGAAGAAGTCACAACAACAAAGAATAATCAAGGATAGAGAAGAAATTCTAGAACAACTTGCCTTCTGATTCCCAGATAGTATGTATGCCATTAGTAGTAGTAGTAGTAGTAGTAGTAGTGGTAGTAGTAGTATTAGTATTAGTATTCAAAAGACAATTGTCAACTTTTGCACTGCTTTCTAGCTCTAGGAGATGGATTTTTTCAAAGGATTGTCCAGAAATTAAAGATAATTCTCAGTCAAGACTATGTTATTTCATTTTCCTGTCAGGTTAGTTGTTTATAAGTATTTACAAGCTAAATGTATTAAAATATAAAACCAAAAGTAATCTCCTTTGAAGGATCTTGATTTAAAACATTTATATTTTTTTTTGAAAAATAAAACCCATACCTGCAATTACTCATGACTGTTTATGACTAATGCCTTTTCAAAGTGAAATTAGTTACCTGTAGCTAACTGGTTAATTGCTTTCAAAGGCATTTATAATAGTCTGTTATCAAAAATGTTTACTCAGATATGTTAACTCTACTGGATACAGTAGGATTTACTTTTACATGAGAGTAAATGCAATTAATTATAGTTGGATTTTGAGATCTCTGTTGAGAATCTCTAAATAAGAAATCTCTTTCCAGGCAGATTATTTTCATAAGATAATGATTTTGTACTAAACCTTTCAACAATTTTATTACACAAATACAATGTATTCCTATAGCCCAGATTGTGTTTCATTTCATTTATGGCCAGATGGATTGAGAAATTTATGTCTTCACCATTCATAAAATCTCAACCTTCTATTATTTTCTTTTTGATATTCTGTTTTATCTCCTCAACCAACCGTGCAGTTCATGATTTATGCCCAGTGTAGGGATAAGTTGTTTTTTAAAAAGTGTCACAGGTTATGAAGGTGGAAAAAGAAGGAAATGATCGCCACGGTAAGTATACAGTGGAAGTGATCGTTATGGATCCTATGAAAATTGATTTATGTCTATTTAGAAGCATTAGGATATTAAACAATGAAATTAGCTACTTCCTTTCTATTTCACTGGAGTAAAAAAAGTACTGTACAGAAAAAGTACTATAATTATTATTTGTATATTTATTCATTTTGTAAGGCTGCCCATCTCAAATTCAGAGTTTAAAAAAATTCTTAAAAACAAGGGAAAAACACAGAGCAAAATTATAAATAGCACATATAGAAGCTTGGAAAAAAACCAATAACAATTAGCAAAACCAGAACATTGGCTCAGCCACACGTCTAATGTAAATATATAATATTTGAGGTCAGCCCCAACCTTTCTGACCTTCCGTAAGAGCCCAAACACCTGCCATTTCCAGTTGGCTTAGGGCTCCAATGATGGAGCATCAGAATAGAGGGACTTGATCAATTAACAATTGATCCCACCCCGCCCCACCCCCCCAAACCTGTTCTCATCATTCTCATCTTTTAATTGGGTTGTAGTGTTTGGTTTTTGTATTAACATATTTATGTTTTTAATTTATATACTGTAGTTTTTATCTTTTATGATTGTAAATTGTCCAGAGTTACCTTGAGGTAAGATGGGTGGCCTATAAATTTAGATAGATAGATAGATAGATAGATAGATAGATAGATAGATAGATAGATAGATAGATAGATGATAGATAGATAGATAGATAGATAGATAGATAGATAGATAGATAGATAAAAAGAAAGAAAGAAAGAAATGGATAAATATACCTCCTAAGATTAGTGGTAAGATATATCTGTGATCATATCTGCACAGCTGTAATCATCCTGGAATAAGCCTAAGCCACTGAATCCCAATTCTTCCTCCCTCCCCCTCTCTCTCACACACAATTGCATTCTCAATGATTCAGAAGTATCAAATTATTAATCTCAGAAGTTGGACTGAGTATAATGACTAGTTGTTAGTTTTATTCTTCATCTGATTCAAAGCTGAATTGAGTACGAAGAAGACAGTTTCATTCAATTTTGCTGGCGATCCCACTAACCATGGTTGATTAGGTGTGGACTGTATTCTTTTTAAAACTGACTTTACTTGATGACAAGATAAACGAGTTTAGTGAGAGTGCAGTGACCCCCTTGGGTACCATTTCTCGTATGCTAGAACTGCTGCTAACACATCTCCAAATTCTATTTACTGTACAATGGCTCACTGGTAGGAAAGTGGATGCTCAGCATGTGATTTGGCATTTTCTACAAAATGCAAAAAAGATTTATTCATTTGTGAGCTTACAGATCTCATGCCTCGCGTTCACAATTATGGCGGTGTTCTGAAAACACAACTGATAATTTTGATTTTGATATAATGGAAAGGTCAACTTGCAAAACACCATTCTAAAAAACCTTCTGCATTTAAACACACACACACAATCAATCTCTTTAGTGCATTTCATTGAAACCAAGGGTTTCATACGTAGCAGAAATTGAAGTAAAATACTTTAGAAATTGCAGGATGCTTACCACTATCTCTAGCTATAACTGCCCAGTTTACATAGCTATTATGAAATCTGAAATTACAATAAATATTGTTTCTCCTTATCTTCATGTACTGTATATGCTAATTTCAAATAAAAGCTGGGAATTTGCTGGAAAGAATGTCACTGTCATAAAATACACCAATAACTGTAATTTTGAGTTGAAAGGTGACTCTACTTTCAGAATATTGAATGTGGAAAGCTTGTTATAAGAGTCTCATCTAACATAATCCAAATACAGCAGACCTTACATTCCTCTCTGTCCTTACATTCCTCTGTCATGTATATGCCTCAATTCCATATACACTGAAGTCCATTTAATAAGATAAGTTATTGTAAGAGTAAACAAAAACCACACTCTCTTTTTTTCAGAATATATTTGTAACCAATAGATACGCTTTCAACAAGATGTAATGAAAGATGATATTTTTTCTTATTTTTCTTTGTTTAACTAAAACAATAAAAAAATTTCTCAAAAAAAAAGCCGCACTCTTTTTATAGGTCATGCCCAAAATGTTTTAATTGCATTGCCACTTAATTATATTCCCCTTTCATTAATTGGTACCACTGTTTGAAACAATGCCATACCTTCTTTCCGCAGTCAAGACCATCGTATCCACTTCTACAAGCACAAACATTAGGTTGGATGCATCGGCCTCCAAACAGGCATTTTTGATCACAAAGAGCTACGATAAAAACAACACATTTGTATTATTTCTAAATTCACACAGATGTAAATTAAAATGTTAAACATGGTTTTCCTTTGAATCACTTATGGTCTCCGTCTTCACGTTTCCAGAAGCAAGTGCAAATGTGGTTTTTCTGCAAGGTCTTTGGCATTTTATTTTAGCAATATGACTTTTTATATTTCTATGATTTCTTAGTTTTGTATTCTTAGTTAATAATATCAATTGGATTTTGGACAATGCTTTAATATGACAATCATTCAAGTTTATGCTTCAACAGCTGATGCAGAAGAAGACAGGGTTGATAAGTGTTATAATCAACTTCAATTTGAAATTAAAGAATCCACAAGGAGGATGTGCTGCTTGAGACTAGAGAATGCCAAACTTGGAAATATGCAGCTATTCACTTAATAATAGTGGCAAGAAAGGTTGTAAAATGAGACAAAATTCACTTAACAGCTGTCTTGAATTGAATTGAATTGAATTGAATTCAATTCAATTCAATTCAATTCAATTCAATGAGGCAAAATTCACTTAACAGCTGTCTTGCTTAACAACAGAATTTTTGGGCTCAATTGTGGTCATAAAGCAAGGACTATCCATAGTTGGATTTTGCTTAGGAAACCGAAGCAGGTTACAACGATTTATTATTTTCTGCCCCCCCCAATCATTTTTTCACAGCTAACACTATCTTCAAAGGACCAGAACATCTGCATATATGGAGATCACCAGATGAAATACAAAGAAACCAAATTGACTAAATTATTGCTAAAAGGAAATGGGAAGATCCCAATTAGAGCATCAAAGACTGTGAAATTCATGAATTGCTCATGTGCAATTCCAGTTTAAGCTAAGGAAAGTGAAATACTAGTCAATTTTTCTGATATGAACATATACAATAGCTGTTATTTTCAAGGAGAATCTCAGGAATCATTTTGAAGACCTGAACCTCACCAACAGAGAATCAAAAGAACTATGGAATCTGAGAGAGTTGTGAGAAGATACAATTGTTCTCTCCCAATGTGAATCTCTTCATATGAATACTTTACTTCCACTGACTGTTATCTGGAGTATTAGTCAAGTGTCACTGTTATTCATGATATCTATACAACTGTGTGTGTGTGTGTGTGTGAGTGTGTGTGTGTAGAGAATAGTTTTTGTGGATAGAAATTCTTTATCTTGTTTTTTCATGTTTTATTCTCCTTGTCTTTATCCTACTATCTTGACACAATGGTTAGAGTCATAAAAGAATGTTACTTCTCTATAAGAAAGATACAAGTATTTGATATATGTTAGTTAATGGGCTCAGACTGACCTTTTCAGTTGCAGCAAATGCAGAGGTATATTTGAAATGGGATAAATACAATAACAACAATGGCAGCTATTTCTTTTTACAAGTCAAATTTCTGTTCTTGCGAAAAATGGAAGTCAGCGGAGACAAGGACTGTGAAATTGAGCTGAACCTTTCTAAATACAGTGACAACAAATGGATGTGAACCACAGTAAAACTAGCTGCATTGAAACTAGACACTGATGGAAACCAATACTTCTCAAAGCTTTTTTTTTCTATTGTGAATCCTGTAATTTGCAGGCTTGCTATATTAAGTTCCATAAACCATCCTTTTTGCTGAAGTGCCCTTATTCTGACTGAAACTGTAGCTGTCCGATTCAAGGAACTAACTGTCAAGATCTAGGAAATTAGGAGGTATCCTGAGTAATTCTTTTTGGCAAAAGACTTTTATTTAAAATTTGTCCAAGTATATTAAAGAATTGCAATGTCATCTGGGTTGGACAATTATTCCTCTCCATTTTACTGACAGTTTTCTGAATTACTTTTCTGCCTAAAAATTTAATCAAGCTAGATACCACAAATTCTGTGATCACTGTATAAGAATGCATGTTTGGACTGCAAATATCAGGTGAGCATCAGATCAGAATCAATAAGTATCAGGTTAAATTTGGATTGTGACAGTGAAATTAATTCATTATTCCATTAAAGTTATTTTACCTTATTCAGATATTATTTATTTTATTATTTATTATTTTACCTTATAATATTCAGATACAATATAACTGTAGTCAGACAAATATATATCAGTATATTTGTAGGTATATATTTGTACACAACTTGTCAAATTGTTGGCTGTATCTTTATCAAACATGTAACTGTGTGAACTTTGGAATAGAAAATGATAGATATCTGTCAGGCATTAATGGTTGCCAATCTGTATGGTGCTAAAGCCACCTTTGACAGAGATATGAGAAAAAATCCTTTTCAGGCTCAACTGAAACTTCTATCCTACATGATTTCACATTTTCTTACAATCATGAGTTATAAAAGTTTATATTTTCATTCAGAAATCATATGTATTTGTGCCTGAAATTATTTCATGCCATAAACCAAAGCTTTTTTTACTAAGTCCCTCAATTAAATTCATTATTTTTGTTACCTTTACTTAACAAAAATAATGAACTTACTTGTAAAACAATCATTTTTTTAAAAAACTTGTTTTTTGATTAGTTGTTTTCCTGCTTTAATTGGGTTTCTTAGGCCATAAAATCCAATTATATTTTTCTCCTTGATATTTCTATCAATTTTGGCATTCCAATCTCAACAAACAGCAAATCTTGCTTGCATGTTCTATTGATTCACAATGAACTTGATTAAAAACCCATCAATGTTGGGTTCTTCTGTATCAATGTTTGGAACATAAACTTGGATGACTGATGTATTAAAGGGGCATCCATGAAGTTTAATTAATATTATTCAATTATGATTGCACTGTAGTCAAATACTGTTCTTGTTATAACCTTCTTATGAAAGCAGTGCCATTCCATTTTTTAATTTCTTTGGTCCTGAGTAGTAAATAGTGAGATTGTCTAACCGAGAGTGTCCATTTCCTGTCTATCTCAATTTGCTGATACCTAGGATGTAATGTGTGCAGATTTATGTACTGATAGTCCTCAACTTACAACAATTCATTTAGCGATGTTCAACGTTACAACAGCACTGGAAAAAAGTGATTTATGACTGTTTTTCACATTTGCAACTATTGCAGCATCCCCATGGCAACTGTCTCATATTTATGACAGTTACATGTCCTGGGATCATGTGATCATCTTTTGTGACCTTCTGACAAACAAAGTCAATGGGGAAGCCAGATTCACTTAATAATGTTGTTACTAATTTAACAATTGCAGTGATTCACTTAACAACTGTGACAAGGAAGGTTGAAAATGAGCCAAAATCCACTTAACAACCGTCTCATTTAACAACAGAAATTTTGGGCTCAATTTTGGCCATACGACGAGGACTACCTGAAATCTTTTACTGTGTTGAGCTTTCCCATGCTCATACTCTTAATTCTATTGCTGCAGCCTCAGATTTTTCTGCTTGGCGACATCATCAGCAACTAAACTTTAAACCAGCCACATCATAAACCCCATTATCATTCTGAAAAATCCTCAGGATATACTCAGTAGTATCTTGGGTGTCACCTGACCTGAGCAGCCCATCATCCAGCATTGTATTGCCAATAATTTTGCATTTTCTATCCATAAAGGGTTTTTAAAAAACTAAATTAAATGAGTGGTTCACTATTTCTATCTCCTGCACAGTATGAAGTGATGCCTTTGCCATTGTCATTAACATGATGTGCCTGCAGCATTGTCCTATATCATTGCTGTGCATTAGAGGTGCCTGTTTCATTACCAGAACAGCTGGGATGACCTTCACACCTTCGATCATCCTGTAGGGGTTATATACTCCAGGGGTTCTTCACTTATCTTTCCCGATAGCTTCTGGCTCCTTGCAACTATGAGTTAGCACACTGGGTTTTTTGTGGGAGGGGGGAACTGGTCAAGCATACAACATGATTTCATTCTGGCTTGATTGACATGGTGACAGGGAGTTTGCTTGGATTTTATTAGAGTGTCTACAAGCAAACTCTTGCACCATCCTACAGCATTTATTTGACTTCTCATCCTCTGAACTGAAAAGAGAAAGCAGGTTGCAATCTTTTAAAAAATTTTTTCTTCTTTACATCAGCATTTCTCAGTGACACACAATAACATGACCACAAAATAAAAGAGGTATAAACTGAAGTAGTAGCTGAAAGCAGCAGAATGCACACCCGCATGTACATACACACACACACAGATGATTGAAGTCTTAAAATGGAACTTCTGAAGGAAATTGTTCTCTTTCCTAGCATTGGCCAAACAATCCGGGAGCACTTCAAGCTGGATTGCACAGCCCTTCTGCTGCTGCCCTCAATAAGCACTCAAAACTTAAGAAGTACTGTTGCAAAGCAAACCATCTATTCCATTTTATTCTCTAAACTTGGAGTTGGGAGAGAGAGAGAGGGAGGGAGGGAGAGGGAGGGAGGGAGGGAGGGAGAGAGAGAGAGAGAGAAAGAGAGAGAGAGGGAGGAAGGTTCATCAGTTTTGTTTCTCTGATTCGAAGGCCTTGCCAAATGTAGCATGCCCATTGCATTTGCATGTGAGTTCTGAGCAGCTGAAGAAAAAATTAAAAAATGAATGCAAAGGGGATAGCAAGAGCCAGGGAGGATGCTCTTTCCTTTTCTACTTTGGGCCAAAAACAAACAAACCAATACCCCAGAGTTGGTATTCAGCCAGTTCTCTCCAGTCCAGGCAAACCAGTAGTGGTGGATAAGGGAGGCTCCTCCCACCCACCCCGATGTAATGTGCAAGCACTGCACATGCGCAGAAGGCAATGGCATGCACAGATGAGGCACATGCACTCACATTTGTGAACTGGTAGGGAAGGTAAGTGAATCCCACCCCTGGAATACATGTTCTGTAATCTGCTCTAGCACTACTTCTGATTGGATGCAGCAAATTTCACAAGATCTGAACAAATATGCAGGAGACCTCCAGCCCGATTGATTTGTAATTTATTTCTTTTTTTCCTTGCCTCAATGAATCTGCAGCAAAGTCAGATTCCAGACTTTTCTGGTAAGCAATAAATTGCCCTCTTTTCTCTCATGGTGGAGACCCATTAATGTATCTGGCCTAAAAAAATGTAATGTGATGTAATAAATAATCCTTTGAAAAGCCTGCACTATTATCAGTCTATTAAAATAAACAAACAGGATGATGACATTTTCTTTGCTAATTCGGTTTGCCTTTCCAAGCTCATTTGGATATATAATTTATTTACTAATGAAAGCAATGTTGGCAAGCTGTGTTCAGCATCTAAAATATATATTGCTATATTAAGGTTGTAAATATGATTTATGGGATTGACCCTTACTTCAATTTCAGCAGTATTCTGCTAGAACCTAGCTATTTCCTGCCTTCATAAAAGTTAAGGCAATGGGATTGCTGATTACAAGCCAGCTCCCCCTTCTCCCTAATTAGCAGTGTGTGCTCTTTTGACATTGTTTTGGCACAAAAAAAAGAGAGCAGCCAATTTATAAGGCACTATTCCAAGAAGAATCTGTATGTCCTATTACTATTTTAATTGCATCTCAGGAGCTGACATTTTGGTGATATATACATCCACAAAATCTTCACGGAATCCCACCTTATGTTCAGACAATGGTGTTTAAACATATTGCTTAAGTTGGCTGGTGATAATTTCTGGAACAGCTATATGATGGGTCATTATTAAATTATAATCTACAAAAACTGTAAGCATGATTTTGAAATGCAATTACTATCAGTTGTTAAGGCTGATTGTTTTTACACAGAGAGAAGTGAAAAGACTGAGTAAAATATGTTGTCTTATGCATGAGTAAGTGGAGGAGTGGTGAAGAAGAGAATAAGGTGAACTATTTTTTTTTTCTTTGCTCATTCTCTCTTTTTGTATGTGGGAATAACTGACTCAGAGAGATATTTTTTCCCACTGGACGTGTTGGTGTATTAGGACAGCAATAGGTGTGAGTTTGGCTCAATTTGGTGCTTCAAATAGGGTCATGTCATATTTTGAAGTGGAAAGCACTGACTACAGACAAGTGGGCTAAAATAAGCTTTATTTATATGTCAATAAAATATAATAAAGTGTACTTTAAAATGCATATTGGTGGATTATTCGACATTGGATTAGCGTTATGCTAAAAGAGGGAAATGCAATAAAATAGAATGCACTTCTATCTATATTATTGGGAGGACAATTTAAAATTTCCAAAAGAAAATTAAAATTAAACACATAATATAGTCAAGGGGAAATCTTGATGAATTCTTGAGAAATGTATTTACAAGTAATCTTAAACCCTGAAGTAAAGCAGACACTTTGCTATGTAGTCTTGGCAAAGGCTATAATATTAAGCCAAGCTGAAATTAGAATCAATAAAAAGACTTCCCCTTGTGCTGGCAAGAACATTAATGTAAATGACTATCATCGTTGAACACTTTACTTCAAAGAAATGAAGAGAAAATCTAGAATGAGGTATACCAAAGGGGGTGGAACAGGGGAAAGAGATTTAGAAAATTATAAGCCTACTAGTTTGACATGTGAATGAAAGTAAGATTTTCCTAAGGGGCAAATGAAAGAGTTAGCATATATAACATTATGTTGCAGTAGATAGTAATCAGCGTGAAGGCACTGAGGTTAATGAGCAGGATGTCTGATTAGTCATTATTTTAATAACTTTATAAGATGTTTCAAATAGAAAAGTAGATTCAATGTTCTCTATAGCTGCATACCATACAGTGATTCCTAAATTAAGTAAATGGCATAACAAAAATATCTTCTTCTGGATCACCTTTCTTTGACAAATATCTTTTTTTTTTGGATATTTTATGACTCCTGAAGTAAAACAAACAGAATATATTTATCTGTGGTCGGTCGGTCGGTCGGTCGGTCGGTCGGTCGGTCGGTCTGTCTGTCTGTCTGTCTGTCTGTCTGTCTGTCTGTCTGTCTGTCTGTCTGTCTGTCTGTCTGTCTGTCTGTCTGTCTATCTATCTATCTATCTATCTATCTATCTATCTATCTATCTATCTATCTGTGGTGAACCAACTAGAGGTCCATAAACTTGACACTCCTGTGTACAGGTGTTCCTAAGACTGGGTAGATCAATTTTATGCCTTTCCTGGGCCAACACACTGAAAGATTTTGGACCATTTCTTTCTGTCAGCTCAAGCCACCTTATAGTTAGGATTTTTCTTGTATGGAGAAGATGAAGCTGCCTTAAGCTTCTGCAGAAATCATACTGTATCAAACTAACAAAAACAGTAAAATGAAGATTTTGGTCATTTCATTTTAAAAAACTTAAAAAAAGCTAGCCTCTCTTCTATTTTTCATGGTCTTTGGCCTCCAGTTGGCTCTTTTAGCCAATATTTGGATGATTCACCTTGATTAGATTAGTTATTCCTCTCTTTTCTACCCTTGTTATTTTTATGTTTGTGATTTTGCTATTTTGTATAGCGACTATTCTGATTGTTCAAGATAGAATGATAATGATCATGCTCAACTTAAAATACTTAATCTTCCTGAAAATGTGTTCTGTGTTCTGTGACAGAGAAGGTGAAAACTGGAGCACATATTGTTAGTAAGGATGACTTTTCTTTTGCTTTCACCTGATTGCATCGCAAGCTTTTTTTTTTTTAACAAACTCATTCCAATCAAAGCGATTTTCAGAAGGTGAACTTTCATAAGCAAATTTGGATGCTAATTACTGGAGCCATGAAACTATTTAATTCAGTGAGCATAAGAGAGATTATATGGACTGTACTGCATATTTCAGGACTATGAAACTCCTGTTGAAAAAGGTGCTTCAGGACACATGGGAGGATATGCAAAGTCTATCTCTTTGATATGTTAAATTAATGGCACCTTTCTTCAGGTTCATGCAGCTTCTTTGGAAGTTACCTCTGGCTATCTCTGTGGGTGTATGCACAACCATTTTGCCTAGCACAAGTGGAATCAGCCAGAAGCAGCCATGCAAGAATGG
Organism: Thamnophis sirtalis; assembly: GCF_051295495.1. Lineage (NCBI taxonomy): Eukaryota > Metazoa > Chordata > Lepidosauria > Squamata > Natricidae > Thamnophis > Thamnophis sirtalis. Next base: position 41,791,799 of record NW_028261381.1, on the reverse strand, counting down.
AAAGAAAGATGTGCCTGCTTTAACAATTTCAAATCAAACTTTTTGTATGCGCTGCCATACACTGCTTTCACGGGATTTCTCAGCAGCAATATGCATCGTATCAAACAATAAGGGGAATTATTAAGAGAATTCAGTCCTAGATAAGGTGGCAGCAGAAAGAAAAAAAATGTTGGGATTCCTATTAGCATTCTGTCATTTATTTTCAGCAGAAGAATTATCTTGGTCAGCAGTACAGATGCTCATGACTTCTCTATGTCTTTTCTGCATAATGTGATAATGAAATTACATTTTACCCATCCAACATAACAAATTGTAAGCATGTTTTATTAGATTTGACTTATGTGAGTAAAATGGAAAAAAAGAAATGCCCTTTCCCTGCTTATGCTTAAAATTCCTATCATGCCATTAAAGCTATGAAGACTGACTTCGGAGAAAGACTGGTTGAATTTAATAGGGCTTATTTCTGAGTACCTTTATAGTAAGACTGTTTACCCAGGGCACATTGAAGAAAGTTTTTCAAATTAAAATTGGAGATAGCAGTAAGTCTCACTGTACTTTATATGGCTTATTTCAGAATAGACAAGCATAACATTAAACTATAAAATCACCACTTAAACATGTGTCTAAACAAGAAAAGAAAGCCAGAATCATATGCTTTTGGTTGAGAAAAGGAAAAGGGAAAACCAAAGTCAAGATTTTAGCCATATCCTTTGGGAAATTGATTTTGAGAAATGGTACAAAATTTGAGGTATGTAGAAAAAAATCTTTGCAGAGGATGTGCAGCTTAAGTAGAGTGTTAGAAACACTCTACTTACTACTAGATATAGTGGATAGAAACTGTAAATTAACTGATGCCTTTTTGATAAACACTGCCATTCTAACACTCCATAAAAGTTATAAAAAGTTCCACCTTTAGATGCAGGAAAAAACACCTTTTGATGTGGTTTGGATTACATTTTTTTAAAAAAGAAGTGATTAAATAAGGTTTTCCACAGAATATGAGTTTAACACCCCTGTTCTTTTGGATCCTCATTTTCAACAGCTGCAATGAAAAATGGCGTAATCTTAGCAGTGGTACCAGAGGTCGTATTCAGCAGGTTTGGACCAGTTCTGCTTAAATACCACCTCGGACTGGTCCACCCCCATCTATGCTCTGCCTCCCGAATCCCAGCTGATCAGGAGGAAATGGAGATTTGCAGTAACCTTCCCCTGGAGTGGGGAGGGAATGGAGATTTTACAATATCCTTCCCCTGCCATACCCACCAAGCCCAGAGAACAGGTAGTAATTTTTTTAATCCCACCACTGTGGTACCTATGAAATCTGGCTTATACTATATATCAAAATGCGTGTGTTTTTTTTTTAACTTAGCCATATTTCTATTTTTTCCATAAACATTATGAATATAACTTTATCTTCTCTTTTAAATAATATGGAAGAAAGCAAAACTGCATCAATTCATCAATTGAACAGAGACAAAAAGCAAAGAGAAAAGACAATCGTATTCAAAAACTACTTACGTATTTGGCATAGGAGACCTGCCCATCCTTCTGAGCACTGGCAAATGTTAGGCCCTATGCATTCACCTCCATTTGTGCAGCTGGGTAGACACACAGCTGGAAAAAAATAATAAAGGTGAAGAGAGGACATAAGAAGATCTTTATGATGGCCCATGAGTTTTAAGTCACTTTACTGAATGACATGCCGTCTTAGCTTCCTACAATTATTTTCAAAATAGCTTGATCTCAAAAGAGCTTAATGAGCATTCTTCATGAGGCAATTTGCATTCTGAAATGTCCATGATTAGCAAGTTCCCCCTTAATCTCTGCTACTCTGACTTCTAGTTTCATCATGGATTTGCTCCAAAGGCAGATTCCCTAGTTATTAAATTTTCATTTTCTATTAAGTCTGAAATCCTTAATTGATTGAGTGATTAACAGAGTAACCCATTAATTTCAGACTGAACATGAGGATATTAAATGGTGCTTTAATCAGATCAGTGCCCTTCGTAGGACGCTGAGTGACAGAGTTGTTGCAAAGTAGCCTTGTTTACCATGTAAACAATCTTTTAGGCAAGTTGCTTAAGATTTTTTTTAAACCATCATTTACATATGATGTCTTCCTTCCCTGGCTGAGAGATCATCAAAAATTCATTATGAAACCAGCTGCCCAAAGCTTAAAGGACTGAGGTGAAAACAAAAGCAAGCAAACAAAAAAGAAGCTCTCAAAACTTAGAAATGTTCATATTCAGACTTATTGGTGTCTTTATTGTTTAATAAACCAATTTATAAACTCACCATCGCAAAATAAGCAATTCTGGCTGGCATACAACAGAACTAAGCACAGTTATTAAATCAAAAACTGTAAAAACCAAGCTAAAACAAAGAATAATAGAAAAAGAGAAGTTAAAAATAGCAGAGTTATCTCACCAGTTCACTTATCTCCTGGAGGCCCCAAGCCTACAGGAATAACCAAGTCTAAAGGTTGGCTAACAGATTGACAGTTTTTGACGGACAGAAATGAAGGACTTTTATGGTTATACTGGGAAGTGTAAAATGTTGTCTTAATTTGAATGACCAAAACATAACCCCATTCAAAGTCCCAAAACAGGCCAAACATTCAATAATTAGCTTTAAAACAGATTACCGCTCATGCTGGTATACTTCAACGAATAGCCGATTTGAATCAAAGGGGATTCAGACTCACGTATACTACAATGCTTTCCTTTCCAGCCAAATGGGCAGTCACAAACATTGGGCCTGCTGCATCTCCCACCATGCATGCACATCGGATTGCAGATACCTGCAGTGTCACAGAATTAAATAGAGTTGTCAAGTGAAGAATAGTCCAAACTATTTCTCTTTCTTTCTTTCTTTCTTTCTTTTCTAAAGTAGAGTGTTGGTGCAGTTTCATAATGGCAGTGCTTTGCATAATTCAAAACAAAGTGTAATTTGAGTGTGAAGAACGGTCTTAAAATTTGGGGATTTGCAAGCTTTAGTAAATCCTTCTAGAATCTGCTGAGGTCCACTGTGTGCAAGAGACATTTCAAGGAGTCTTCAGTAAGAGCTGCCTCACCAAAGGAATGAGAGAAACATTAATTACAACAATTCTTGAATAAGTAAACAGGAAATCTTTGGTGGCAGCTATAAGGCAGGCCAATACCACTGACTACTGCCGATTGCCAAATTCTTGTTAAGACGATTCCCCTCCTGATTAGAAAACATATTCTCAAGCATTCATCTGGATCAGCTAGAGGTGATGGAGAATTGATTAGTTTCACACAATTCAAGAAAGCTTTTGCATTTTATCCATCAAGAATAACTGACAAGATAAGGATAGAATTGCCAGAAGGGTATTTTTTTAAGATAGAAAAACAGATTCAACATTACTTTTTAACATTTATTTAAAAGTCCTTCTTTGGACAATGATGAATGCAGCTTCTAGTATCTGGGGATTTGAAGAGATGGCCACAGCCAGCTATATCTACCTTCACTAAATTAATGTGCTGGGAATTAACTTCTAAAAGAATAAGAAACTGACAACTGATAATAAAAACAATTTGATTGCGTCCACATAGAAGATGGTTCTGCAGATTTAAAAGTACTTTTAAGACTAGGTCTACTATAAAGTAGATACAAATAAACAAGCACACAACTAAATGTCAGCAACAAGGTGTAAACAACCCTAACCATTGATTGCCATCTAGTGATCACTTTGAATTACACAGCCCAGATATGGTAGGTCTGTTAAAAATGCATGTGTAGCATTATAACCCTACAACACTACCCTACTTATAAGACTGTAGCATCTGTATCATATAGTAAGTAATCTGAGAACCTGGAAGACACTAGACAGTTAGACAAGCCATCAGAAAGTCTAATGAAGTTCTATAAATTTCCTATATAGAATTCAAATGTATTTTTTAAAAAAACATTCAAACTTCTGACTAGCCAGTAAACTTTTAAAGCTTTCAACTATTTTTTAAATAACTTGTTCTTTATTGACTTTGGTTGGGTTCTAATACAAATCTATATTTTACATTAATTAGTGTAGGGATGTCAAATTTACATCATCAGGGTATCATCACGTGACATATCACTACTTTCTCCCCCTGCGCTAAAATGAGCGTGGGTGTGGCTAGCACGTAAGTCATCCGGCCCATGGGCTGCGAGTTTGACAGCTTGTTTAGTGAGATAATGCTGGAGGACTGGCCATAAACCATGAAGTTTGGCTAGACTGTCCAATGGTAAGAATCAATCAAGATTAATTTTTGATATTCACATTTTTCACTTTTGATACCATCCTATCAACTTCTTTTGAAACTGAAAATCAGAAAACATCTTGAACTAGATTTTTCCATATTCTATTTATAAAAGGCATGGGAAGAGAACAAGGGCAAATGAGGAAAGCTTTGGACATGATTCATTCTCCAACTCAGCATTGCCAAAAAAATTTAATGGAGAAGAGTTTCCCTGTCTTTTCCTAATAAGAACAATTTTCAAGGATCTTCCACTGGAGAAAAGTTCAGGCTTTTCAAATTCAGTTCTCCAATCTCTAGCTGCTTAATATAAATAAAAATCAAACTAAACTAACATTGGCTTTTGGAATGAACGAGATAGCTATTTTTTTATTAAAATGTGCATGGTGTTATCAAACTCATGCACTGCAAGTTAATTCTGAAATTTTCCTTGACTGCATTGTAATACAGATCCTGTATTGTCTATTGCTCATAATTATATAGTGTTTTAATGGTCTCCTATTAACTATTACATTCATTTACATGTAATGCACCTTTCACTGCAACTGCCATCACTGCAACAATTAGTTGTATAAACACAGAAAACAGAGCTGTTTTTTTAAAAAAGACAATTCATTCAAAAGAAGTGACCTATAAGAAAAAACAACTTTACCATAATAAATGTTCCTAAGAGAAGTATCAAAGAGATACTGACAATTATATTTTCCATGAAATATTTTAAAATGTTTACTTCTACTTAAAATCAAAAGTATTAAGAATAATTAATATTTACTGGTGCGTTGCTGAAAGGGCTGGAGAAAATATTCACTATTTATTGATTTCAGGGTCTCAGCTGAATTAGCACTTTGAATAGGTTAAAACATTTTCTAAAAATCCCTAAATATTCCCCATCTTTTTTCCCCATGTTTTTCCTGTTAGCTGCTACTGTATTCCTTTATCTTCAATTTCTTTGGAGCACTATTTGATTCTGCAAATCACAGCCATTTGACAAACACAATGAAATAGTAATGGTCTATGTTGTGACTCAGCAGAAATTTCCTGTGAGTCTTTTTGGGATGCAAGATTAACGATCCAGCTGGGGCTCGTTAGTGGGGTTCTGGTGATAAAAGAACAGATAGTGCCATGCCCTGGTTGCAGGAGTCAATGTTCATTCTTTCGTTCAACATTCATTGATCATCGGTCATGGTTTATTTGAAAGACACTTGGAGAAGTGATTTGCTTTCTGTAACCCGGATTGGAGAAGTGCATTGCTTTGTAAGAGTTTTTGTTTGGTATTCTGTTATTTCGTCAGAGACTTTATTTATGTTTATTTTTGAGCTCGCAGCCAGTCTGAGCTGAGAACTGATAAAGTGAGTTCCTTTTACGTTTTTCTGCTTGTCGTCTGTTAACGAGCGGAGAAGGGGGGACAGAACAGGTCTATATTTATGAAATGTTATTACTAATGCAGGGATATTTGCTAACTGGGCAATAATCAATCCCAATCATAATTCACAGCAGAACAGAGAAAGATAGGCCAGAATTGATCAAAGAGGTAGAAACTCAACATTATCATTTGAAGTGTCCAAGGACAGCCAACTTTGTCTCTCTGTACTGGTCACACATGACTGTTGCAAGCACTGTCACAACCTCAATGGCTAATACTTTGCCTTGCAGTTGGTGAAGCCATATCTTCAGCTAGGGAGTCAGCCTGGGTTCTCTCTTCTATTGACTCTGGACCCCAGTTACGTCACTGAAGTTGCACTAATAGGGCCAGAAGCATTACAGTTCCTTGGGTGTAGTGCAGGGCCACAGAATCAACCAACCCTATATATTCATTCATTCAATCAATAATGATTGCTTCTTGGCAGACCTGGCTGATTCAACCCCAGATGTTATGCTTAATGTTGTATGACACTAGAGTCACAAAGCTTATGAGTTTTCATTGCCTTTGTTTTCAGTGCCTTGATTTTTCTTACTAAAGTGGTACATTTCATCACATGCAGCAGTTCTGATCCAAGCATCCTAAGCTTGATATTCTTCTTCTTATCACACACATTTCCATTTGGGGCAGATGTGGTATTTCAGTATTTAGTGTGAGAAATTAAGTGTGGAATCCTGTACAGAAAGAGTATTAAATCAGTTTGCTGATCTCCATTATGACCCTTTTGTGTGGGCTATTTCAGAAGAACTGAACCTAACTAACCTTTCCCAAAATATAATTTAGATTCTGTTAAGCTGTAGTACAATGATTACCTGTCACTGCATCACCTGAATAATATAGGAGATAAGGGAAAAACAGGACTGTGCCGCTGTGCTGAGTTGGAAGATATCGTTTTAAAAACATTGGATTTCCCCCCCCCCCCAGAAGGCTGGCAAATTGACCTCAATAATCTATCCCACCTCAAAGAAAGCAAGAGGTTTCCTCCAAGCAATATATTCTAGCCAAACAATTAAATGTATCAAATGCAGCTCCCGGGTACTAATGCACCACCAAATATTGGATAAAGGGTAGAGCAGAAAGAGAGCACAGTACATATTCTTGAATTATTTTCAACAGCAGTGATCAAATTCCTTCAACGGAAAATTATTTGAGAAATATCTCACAGTCATGGGGTTTCACATCTGAGTCATTTAATTTTAATATATTTATCATTTTACGTAATTTAGGTTTTTGGTATCTTGGTCAGAAAGGAGAATATTAAAATGAATGATGTATTTTCATTGAAAGTACAACAAAAATATGAGACTCAGAACTGTTAATTTACAGCAGATCTATACTAACCAAAATACCGTTTCTTCGTGTCTGAGGTCTTTATGAAGGTCAGTGTTTGAAAGTAACATTTGAAATCATACTTAAATACATTGATTACTTTTTCCTTTGATGAAAGTTGATTTCTTCCTATTTACAGCATTGTAATAGATCAGAAACCACAATAACAAATTAATATTCCACATTAAAAACTTATATAGGAGTATAAATGGAGTAAACTACTCCAAAGAGAGATGGGACAAACATACACATATTGTTATCATGACTGGCCCAAATGAATCCACTGCAAAATAAAAACCTCTTCACTGAAGGTTGTAGACCACAATTTACCATACTGATCCAATGTGGGTTGAAGGGTCCTTGGTGCTCCCTGTGTCAGCCCTGGAGGTCATCTTTTTCTTGAATTCTTCAGGGCTGCCACATTTTAGTGCTGTGGGAAACTGGGAGGGGGGATTGCATGGGGTCGCAGGGATATCTAGCCATAATAACATTCCTTTCTCAGAGAGTCAAGGACATTCGGCCTGCATCTGCAATGGCGTGACTGGGAGACACCTCCAGTTGGGACGATGCATTGATTGGACCATGTGATGGGTATGTGGGTGCAGGGGAAGGGTCTTGGACTATCTGTTGGGTGAGGAAAACCTGGAAGCTTTCAGATTTGTGTTTTCCCAGATGTGCCAATATGACATCTCTAAAAAAAATGGACCTTTGAGGAAATTCTAGCCTCGGAGTCTTCTTTTGTTGGGTGTTTTATTTGGAACCCTGACACCCTGAGCTTGGTTGTTTTCTTGTAAATGTTTCATTACCCAAACTATAGCACATCATCAGTGAGCACTGTTACCCACATAATATCAGTGCTCATTCATGATGAACTGTAGTTTGTGTAATGAAACATCTGTAAGAAAACAAACAAACTCAGAGAGCCCCAAGGACCCTTCATTTCAACCCTGAGCTACATAAATTCTTCTTTATTAGCCAATGTGAATTGATAGATAGATGTTTTCTGACTTCTCGGTTTGGCCTGGGAGAAATTGACCTAAAGTGATATAGCTGATTTGTGTACTTAAGAGAACATAGAATCTGGATCACCCTGTCCCCAATGCACCACATTGGCTGGTGTTGTGGGTTTGCAGATTAAAAAGAAGTATTAATTATGATTATCTAGCTATTGTCCTCCAAACCTAATTGAACAATAAACCTAGGTTTCTGCTTGAATCTTCAGAATTTATAGCTCTACTGCCTCTTTGCTTATAATTTAGATCAATAAGGTGTATTATACTATAAGGTAGGGATGAGAGCATTAAAACATCTAACAGCAAGAATATCTATTGGAATATGCATTGGTGCAGTGACGTGCAGTCAGGTGAGGCAAGTGAGGCACAGCCTCACCGCTCTCATCATGAAGAGAAAAAAAAATGTAAAAGGAAAAAGCTGAGCTAGTTGCTGCCTCACAGTGGATGACTCTGCTTAACTGTTAAAAAAAGCCTCTAAAAAGTGCCTTCTACTATGAGGCAGGAGAACTATGTGCCTCACCTAGTCTGACCTTTTAGGCATTTTATGATAGCTGTGTGGAACGTGTTTCTTGTGCTGAGCGATCATAAAACGCCTAAAAATTCAGACTAGGTGAGGCACGCAGTTCTCCTGCCTCATAGTAGAGGGCGCTCATTTGGGCGGGGCTTCTTCAGAGGACCCGAGGCAAGAGCAGAGTTGAAGTCATCTCTGAAGCAACTGAAAAAGGTACGTGTGGGTCGGAGGGAGAGGAATTCAAATTTTATCCTCCTGTTGCTATGCGGGGCTTTGGGCAAAGGCTGGAAGGAAGGACCCTAGCTCGCTTGTGCTCACCCTTTCCAAGTGTAGTTTGTTTGCAGTCAGAGCCAGGTTGCCTTTTCAAACCTATAATCAGTGAAGCTGGGCTGGATTTTTACATAGTAGATCCTTCTGGGGCTGGGGGAAAGTGTGTGTGCTACAGCATGGTTTTTTGCCTGGCTTCCTGCCTCCTCCTGTGGTCTCATCGCTGGTGCTCTTCCTCTCCAAGTGTAATGACTTCCTCCCCAGGCCCCCATTTCTCTCTCTCACACATACAGCTGAATAAAACTATATAAAGAAAATTTATGTGAAGCCCAGCTTCACTGATTACAAGATTGAAAAGGCAACGTGGCTCTGCCTGCTATCAAACTACACTTGGGGAGGGAGAGCACAAACAAACATTGAGGGGACCACAGGAGGAGGCAGGAAGCCAGGCAAAGAGCCATGCTGTAGCATACACACTTTCCCCCAGCCTCTTTCTTTTGGAAGGCTCGGATCGTCTCCCCTCCAGCTTCTCTACCTCTCCTCTCACCCCAGCCTGCCAGCAGGAGGTGAGTGGGTGGGCTTTATTTCATTCCAGGCATTTCCCACCCAGACAACAGGCTGCATTTGCAAAGGTGGGGGTGTTTGGGGAAGGCAGCAGGGGAATGAGGGGGATGACAGAGGAGCTGCTTTCAAGCCACTGGAAAAGATATCTAATCCAACTTTTGTGTGTGTGTGTGTGTGTGTGTGTGTTTGTTTGAGAGTGAGTGAGAGAGGGAAGGGGGTAGGAGAGAGAGTCCAATCCAACTTCTGTGTGTGTGTGTGTGTGTGTGTGTGTGTGTGTGTGTGTGTGTGTTTGAGAGAGGGGGAGGGAGGGAGAGAGGAAGGAAGAAGGGGAAGGGAGAAGAAAAAGAAAATGAAAAAAGGAAACTTCTTCCACAAAGGAGAAAAACAAATGCTGTCACTTTAAATTGGAACTGAGCATGCCTGGCTGTGGAATTCTGGGAGTTGAAGTCCACAAGTCTAAAAAAATTTGAAACCCACCACTGTGTCAGTGCCTGTGTCAGCCATAAACCTCACCACACGTCACTGCATTGGTGGTCCCATATTTCTCATTGGCAGGGTGTTTCTTTTTGTGAAATATGGATGGGAAGACACTTTCCATCTACACTCTACAATTAATGCCTTATATCTGGATTGTTCTCCATATACATCAATTTTTAAATTTTGATTTTACAATCCTGTGAAACTGTGGAGCCCACTGTTAGTATACAGTGGACTATTTTTGTTTTCCTGACAATGACAGGCATCTGGTTTAGAAGAAGGCTTCATTATTGCAATATATTTGAATTAGGACATCATTTGAAAAAGGCTCAGGAACTTCAATTGCCCAAAAATGTAACAGTCAGTTTTTATTTGGAATATATTGGTTGGAATAGCTCATTTCTATTCCATTAACTTCATTATTCCTAGGCTAAATTTACTGTTCTAATCCTGAAAGAAGCATACTGTAAAGAATTAGCTATTCCTTTTTCCATTTAGTTTATAATTGAATCAAACATTACCTTTAGCATCAGGGAAATTTCTTTGATATTTAACTGAAAGCACTGACCTTGAAAAGGAGAATTTTTGGTTGTTTAGGATATTCTGAATTGTCATTTCAAAAACTAATATGGCTATTAGGCTGGATTTTCTATGGATATGTGTGCTGTGTTGACCTACTGTAATTATTCAATATTCTAAAGTCAGAAATTAGATCATTTTACTAATTTTTAGTGCAGAATATAATAAACACAATGTAAGTGGTGTGCGATTTTTTTTAACCAATCTAAGCAGAAAACATTGCCAGTCCTTTCCTCTATAAAGCTGGGGTCAACATAAAGGCACATAGCCAAATGGGAGATGCTTATCCCGCCTTTAGCTTTTTAAGAGGGCAATAAATTCAAGGAGTTATTTCTGCTGTGTGGATGCTAAATAGTGAAATTTTCAGTAAAATAGATTATCAAGGGAGGCTGCATATTTCTTCATGCATTACCATGCATTTTATTGCTAATCCTGGCATCCACTTCAGTTTGCTTCCAAATGTATGATAGCGTATTCACAGCGTGGCTATTTCTCAGTAAGCACCAAAGGATCAAAACTCTGCGTTTCAGGTGCCAGTCAATCTCAGAAAGTGAAATTTACATAACACACTATATTTGTCTACATCTACATTAAACATACGCTTTTACTCTCGGTGTTATTCCCTCCCCACCACCAAAATATAGATGATAGAGGCAAGAGGAAAGATATGGTTGTTTCAAGAAATAACAGCTGCCAGAAAAGCCTAAATAAAGAAATAATGCATAATGAAGCAATATTATTTATTTTTAAACAAATTTATAGTACAGGTTGCACTCGACATACAACTGTTCATTTAGGGAGTTAGTAACAACTTCACTGAAAAAAGTGACATAGGAACATTTCTCACACTTGCAAGCATTGCAGCATCCCCATGGTCATGTGATCAAAATTCAGACGCTGGGCAACTGATTCATATTTATGATGGATGCTGTTTCCCAAGGTCATGAGACCACCTTTTGCGCCCTTCTGACAAGCAAAGTCAATGGGGAAGCCTACTACCTTAACAGCTGCGGTGATTCGCTTAACTGTGGCAAGAATGGTCGTAAAATGGGGATCAATTCACTTAAAAATGTCTCACTTAGCAACATCAATTTTGGGCTCAATTGTGGTCTTACGTCAAAGACCATCTGTATATAGCCACTATAATTACACATACCACAGGTGACACAGGTTGAAAAATTCAACCAGAATGAAACCATAATCTATATGTGTAAACAAAAGAACAAGTAAACACAAGATTAATTGTAATGATTGTCATCAGTCACTCTTGGGCTTCCAGTAAATGAGTTCCTTCAACCTAATCTGATCATAAGAACTGTATGGACAATTACTTCCTGCTCACTTTAGAAAGATGAATCTGATAAATATCAAAACTTAGGAGAGCTTTTACAAGATAATATGGCCTATTTACCACAAGGAAATTCCCATGCAAATGGGAAATTTTCCAAGATTATAACTTGTAGACACCATTTTGCACAAAAAAAGTAACCCCATTTTAGGAAAGCAAAATAAATTAGTTTTTAATATATATCAAGGTATGTTTTTTTTTTAAAAAAATCAATGTACTCAGAAAACAAAACCCCAAATACTGAGCATAAGAAAACAAGGAAATCAGCAAGAAGATAAAAATGTTATAAAAGAGTAACATACATAATGATACCTAACAAAAAACCAAAAGTATCCACCAAGTATACAGTTCCAAAATGAGATCCAAATCCTCCTTCCTGTAATCATTTTTGGACAATAATTGACAATCCAATTGATATTTCCATAGGCAAATGCACTAGCAGCGGAAAAGAAAAGAAAATTCCTCAGGAGCACTAATAGAGTAGAACACTTGCTTTGGTCCAGTGCAGGGGTGTCAAACTAATGGCATCGCGGAGGCGTCATGTAACGTATCAGGACTTTTCCCACCTTCGTTAAACCGGGTATGGGTGTGACCAGCGTGTGACGCATCCAGCCTGTGGGCTGGGAGTTTGATAGTCCTGGTCCAGTGGGACAAAACGTGAGTCTAACTCAGTCAACAAATAAGGATAGAAATAATCTTCTAATGAGATAGTATTATAGTTGATTTCAGTATCATAGATTGTAAAATGCTAAAGCTCGCAAACGAGAATCTTCCTCTGTGCAAGATAGCTATGATATTATTAACAAAACTAAAGTAAAAGACCTTTTGCATTGAAACGCTTTTACAGAATACTTCAAAGAACATCCCTTTTTCTCTCTGACTTGCTTTCTTATACTATTGTTGGATTAAGAATTGGGCTGAAAGGCCACACCTATGCTTTTCTTCCAGGTAAACACAGACTTTTAAGGAAGAAGATGGATCAGAGATTCCATTGAGAAGATTAGTTTGAGCTGCGATTTTTAATAGCAGATTCTCCTGCAAGCGTCTGCAGAAGAGAAAGAACAAATTCCAGATGAAAGGGAGCATTTATCACATCTGGCATGTGAAGCATAGCTCTTTACAATTTAGTTTGGATTCCTTCTAAAGCTCTTAAACCTTTATACTAACAGAGGTACATGTCACAGAGCAAAAGGCTTTGAATAATTTCACTGTATCGAGTACAAAAGTATGGCCTCTGTCTGCAGCAAGCAGAACAGCTTTAGTCCTGAATAGTGATGTTCCTTCCATGCTGAAGATGGCTGGAAAAGGCACCCTGAAGTACTTGGTGCCTAACTTGTTCAATGATGGTATAATTAATCTTCTTATTAGGTTTGCTATTAATATACCTCTTAGTAAGCACAAGCACTTTAGTTTTCTTATAATTAGCAGTCTTTTTTTTCTTTGCTGCAAAATGCGACTGGTATTTCAAGACTCTGCCCCAGGCCAGCCTGTGACAAAACTAACTGAATTATCAGCATGCAGAAGGAGAAATATAGATTTGTTTGCCAACCATGAAGGATAAAATGAATAAAATCAATTAAAGAGGAGGGGACTGAGAAATTGGTCTTTTTTCCCCCGAGCACCATGCAACTTAGATGAATAAATAATGATTAATCAAAGTACTGGGTGGTAAGTAGGGACCCTCTTGTTGTTACTTTTCCTCATAATGCCTCCTCTCTGTCTGCCAGCTCCTGATAAATAAAGACAGCAGAGAGGTAGCTTTGAAGGTAATCTAAGTATTTCTTCACCAAACAATGCATTGACTGAGCTCCTGTCCAGACCTAAAGTTGTCAAACTTATTATATTGAGTCAGCCAGTCAACAACTTTCTTACATAGATGCCTGGATTTTAATTTTCTAATAATGCTCAGGAGGCTGTTTGGACATAAATTGGTCAGGCCAATTTACTACCTTTTTTAAAGTTAGAGATTGATACTAGCCATGAATCTGAAAGGAAAGGTCAGTGTGGTAATACAGGGTATCTATTGTATGACAGCCCACCAGTCACAATTTGCTTTTTAATAGTTCTGTCAAGGTCAAATTCCCTCCCCCTCCCCCTTGCCTCACACACAAGAGTAATACAGTTGTTATATTATTTAGCTCTGCTATGAGGGCACATATCTCAGAAACAAATAGAGGAGACCAACCAAATAAATATTTTATAGTCACCACCCAAATATGTTAGTTCTGAATAGGCTCTATCCATGTCTCAGTTGAAATCAGCATGCTACCCTAGAGGCATTTTTGGCTGAATAGCAGTTCAAAAATTGCAAAAAGCCAAAAGAAAATGTGTGGACTATTGATCATTTGTTGCTTCTTCTAATTAACAATTTCTTCTTTTTTTTTTTTTTGGTCTTCCTTTTTTCAGCAGTGTCTTTCAATGCTTTTTAAAGATACAATCCAATCCTATTGTTATTCTAATAACCTTAGCTTCAAGGCATTGAGAGACTACAAGGAAGCTAAAAAAATGGAAAGTGGCTATTGGGTATTCCTGACCGAGATAGTTTCATATGCACAACTGTGCTCTGGCCTTGAAACCTGAAGCCTTATAATATAATTTCAGGTTAAGAGAGAAATGATCCCTATCATAATAAAATCAATTTTAAAACCAACTATTCTATTGGGTAATGTTTGAGATTTACATATAATGAATAGCACTTCTACCCATTTCCACTCTAGCGGATTTTGTCTTAGGAGTCGCCTTTAACTGATCCAATTAGAATTTAAAAACAAACAAACCCAATTCTAATTAGCTAATCTCTACCCTCTGTAATTATTTTCCTTATCTTTCAAGAAAGCAGGTTGGAAATAAAAGTGACCAATAGATAATTAAAATAAAACAGAGGAAGTAAAGGGTTCTTCATTGGATTCAATGCCCTGTTAAAGTCACTAGCGGGAATTAGTTCAAAGTTGGTATATTTTACTAACAAACCCAGGAAATAATCATCAAACACACTCCCAATGTCATTAAAATGAGTTAAATAGACATTGATTAACAGCAACAATGTTTGTTATCTGGTTTCAGTTCAATAACTATAGACAAGAAATGAGAAATGACATGCTTGAATATAGTTTGGCTAAAATGAAGATGCTGAGAGCTCCTTGGCTACATCCTCTTTCAAGCATAGCTTGTAGTGAAAAGAGATATAGCCATTGAGCACTAAGGTTCACTGATGAGAGTCACTTGTAAGACAATTATGTAAATTGCATTTAATATACTCATGAAGGTCATTCCTTTTGATGGAACATCTTGCTATATTTTTTTTTAGAAATCAGGAGAAATCCCACTGAATGCCTATCAATAGATTCATCATTCAATTCATTCATTATCATTCAATCATTCAATGGATCTTTCTATCTAAATCAGTGGTGGTATTCAGCAGGTTCTGACCAGTTCTGGAGAACCTATAACGGAAATTTTGAGTAGTTTGGAGAACCGGTAAATACCATCTCTGACTGGTCCCACCCCCATCTATTCTCTGCCTCCTGAGTCCCAGCAGATCAATGGAAATGGGGATTTTGCAGTAACCTTCCCCTGGAGTGGGGAGAGAATGGAGATTTTACAGTATTCTTCCCCTGCCATGCCCACCAAGCCACGCCCACAGTTAAAAAAAAAAGAATCCCACCACTCATCTAAATGCCCTCAGATGGAAGAAACAAGGGAAATTCAAGAAGTTTTTTCTAAACACAGAATATGACTGAGGGTAATACTGCTAGAAAAATGCATAAAGCAATTTGTTCTTTTTTAAAAAAATAAATAAAGTATACTTTAAAATATTCCTATAGGAAACAATTGTGCACAGCATAATATCATAATAAATTGTGGTCAATGTTTAAATAAGTAAATAAGTAGATAAATAAATACTTCTTCAAAATTATGGCTTATTGATATGGATAAGAAAAGGCAATGGATTTCTCTTGATCGATATAGCAATAGCACTTAGACTTATATACTGCTTCATAGTACTATACAGCACTCTCTAATTGGTTTACAGAATCAGCCTATTGCTCCCAACAATCTGGGTCCCCATTTTACCCACCTTAGAAGGATGGAAAGCTAAGTCAACCTTGAGCCAGTGAGAATTGAATTGCTGCCAATGAGCATAATTAGCCTGCAATACTGCATTCTAACCACTGGGATGTGAGGGGTCTGTAGATATTTTCACAGCCCTCTTTTTGACTCGTGCAGTATACAAATCCTGAATGGAAGGCAGGCTGGTAGCAATTGTTTTTTCTGCAGTTCTAATTATCCCTTGGAATCTGTGTCTGCCTTGTTTGGTTGCAGAGCCAAACCAGACAGTTATAGTGGTGCAGATGACAGACTCAGTAATTCTTCTGTAGAATGGAATCAGCAGCTCCTTGGGCAGTTTGAGCTTTGTGAGTTGGTGCAGAAAGAACATTCTTTACAACATTCACTTTACAACCTTGTCACTACATGATAAGGCTGTAAAGTGAATATTCATGTGACTACACCTGACTTACAACAGCAGTTTGTAAGTTCAATTTATGATTGGTAAATGAATCACCTCAGGTCATTAAGAAGACGCTACAGAACTCTGACTTGTGACTTTCTGTTTGCTTCCTCATCGACTTTGCTTGTTGGAAGCTGGCTGCGAAGTTCACAAAAAGTGAGTATGTGACTATGAGATGTTGTAACCAGTGTACCAGCTGCCAAGCTCTTGAGTTGCTATCTATCACTCTGGGGATGCTTTAATGGCTACGATTCTGAGGACTGGTTGTAAGTCTGTTTATTCAGTGTGCTCCTAAATTTGAACAGTCATTGAACAAAGTTGGTAAGCGGCAACTACCTGTACTTCACTTCTCAACAATTAAACAAAACAAAGCAAACTTGCCAGATGTAGAACTAATTTTAGATATTATACCTTTACTACAACTTTTGGAAACCAAGGTTTCTTCTCATTCAAATTGCTACATTGTATCTGTGTAATTGATGATTACATCAGTTGTAATCACCTATGACTATGACATGTCACATCAATTACCAGGATGTACTTTTAAGTTATAGATTTTTTCACGATTTGGGTACTATATGAGTCAGAAACATCTTAATTGGTAGGCCTAATTGAAGCAGTGCTAAGCCTTCTGGAAAGCCATATTTTTAAAACACCTTATGTATAATTGATGTGTAGTCATCCTTCAAATTTTCAATCTACAAATGGGCCATAGTTTGATTTAGATATGTTCACCATTTGTTCATAGCTATTGCTATGGAAATACGCTGATACCAGTTTATAAATTTTATTGCTGTATCCTTTCAAGGAACTCTTATTGAATTCACCAAATACTCTTCCAAGTAAGCATTCTAGATGGCAGGTTTAAATCATTGCAAGAATATCACATTATACAATGCATAACTAATATTATTAGCCAACAGTATATGCTATTATGCTATTAAGATGAGGTAATTCATTTGTTGGTGGCTTGATGCAGTGGCCTAGAGGTGGAGCTCTTGCCTCATAATCAGAAGGCTGTGAGTTTGATCCTAGGTAGAGGCAGATATTTCTTTCTCTGGGTAGACTGAGAATATATCTGCTGAAAAAAAAGCTCCACATTGGCAACAGGAAGGGCATATGGCCAGTAAACACTCCGCTCCATTCAGTTCTCCAGAGTCCACCTGCAAGGGATTTTGGGGTGGTTAAAAAAATGATGAATTTTATTTGCTGGTGACTGCATACAGGATATGTAGAGTGGTGAAGTAATTAAGAAGCAGAAAAAATTTCCTAGCATGTTCAGCCTGACATACGTAGAAAATCCATTTGATCCTCTTACACAACTGGCATAACAAAAGAGGCAAGTGGATTGAGATGATCAATGAAAATTATAGGGACAAGCAGCAAAGCCAATTAGGTAGAGACAGAGGTCATATGAATAGTGAACAGAAAATATACACTCTACATTTGCAAAAGAAAATTGACTAAGTAGTGGCTTGAACTCAAAGATTAATATTTTTCTCCATCCATATAAATAACTTAGTACACATTATTAGTACCTCTAGAAGTAAATTTGTATATCTCCCTGGGAGATTTTTGGAAAACCTGAAATATAAAAAAGTATTTTGTGCCATTTTGGTTGGCCCTAGAGAGATTTTGGAAGTTTTTCAATGAGGCTGTGCAGGTTTACTAGAAAGTGATTCCTATGATGTTCAATGGATATTTTCTAAGCATGCAAGAGCTGCAGCAATTATGAAGACTTCTAACAGCTACTCAACATTAAATCAGGTGAGTTTATTATTAAATAAATGGACATTCTTGTATATGCAATCTGACTTTCTGACTGTTTTGTGCTATTGTAATATTCAACTGTCAAGTCAAATCAGTCTTGAGCATTCTGTGTGCCTGCCTTTTAAAAATCTACTGGACACTTGTTGATAGAGATAAAATGTTCTTACCGTATTTTGGGGGGTATAAGATCACCTTTTTTTCTCAAAAAAGAGGCTGAAAATCTGGGTGCATCTTATACACCAAATACAGCATTTATTGCCCCCTGAAGCCCTGCCCCTTCACTGTGCATACCCATAGGGAGGCTTTGAAAGAGCTCCTGGGGGCTGGGGAGGGCAGAAAGAAGCAAAAAAACGAGCCATTTTTGTCCCCCCAGCAGCACTCTATAAGACTCCATAAGGCTATGCATGTAATTTTTTTTGACAAAAAATGTTCGCAAAAATTGGGTCGGGTTTTTTGCTCGTTTTTGGCCCCCTGCCCCCCAAGGCTATTCATGTCTTTTTTTAAAAAAAAAAAACAAAACAGGGCCATTTTCATGAAAAACGGGCCGTTTTGGAGAAGTTTGCAAAAACTTTTTTTCCCCTTTTAGAAAGCTCTTTAACTGATTGATGAGAATTACATTGATCAAGTGCTGTGCCAGCAGAAACACCTACCTATCTACTATATTTCTCTCTCTCTATTTCTCTCTCTCTATCCCTCTACCTACCTATCTACTCTCTTTCTCTCTCTCTCTCCCTTTATCTATCTAACGACCTACTCTCTCTCTCCCCCTACCTATCTACTGTATTTCTCTCTCTATTTCTCTATCTCTATCCCTCTACCTACCTACCTACCTACCTACCTGCCTGCCTGCCTGCCTACCTACCTACCTACTTTCTCTCCCTCTCCCTCTCTTCTCCCCCCTCTCTCTCCCTACCTATTTACTGTATTTCTCTCTCTATTTCTCTATCTCTATCCACCTACCTACCTACCTACCTACCTACCTACCTACCTACCTACCTACCTTCTCTCTCTCTCTCTCTCTCTCTCTCTCTCTCTCTCTCTCTCTCTCTCTCTCTCTCTCTCTCTCTCTCTCTCTCTCTCTCTCTCTCCCTACCTACTATATTTCTCTCTCTTTCTCTCCCTCTCTATCCCTCTATCTACCTACCTACTTTTGAAAAATTTGCCTCTTCAGAACCTTGGTGCGTCTTATACTCTGGTGCGTCTTATACTCCGAAAAATATGGTAATTAATCTTAGTATTAGGGAACACATTTATTGCTGTTGATATGCAGAAGGTTCTACTAGTTATGATGTTTTTATGATGTAGGTTTGCTTGTGCATGCAGAACATAGTTTACACTTTTAGTGAAATACTAAAACAAAACTGATAGAAGTGGTCCAATTATGTAGGAATAGATAACATTGTGACTAATAACGAGGAAAGAGGCCACCAAAACACATAAACACAACTCATTAACTAACTGTACTAATTAGGGTAGAAGAATTGTAAGCAGTGACATTTTACATTGTCCCAGTCAATGCCTGTGGATTGGGCTTTAACAACTTTCCTGACTAACTTTAATTCATCTAATTAGTTTATCTCTCACACAGATTTTCTCTATTAAACTGGAATGAATTTAAATGTATACATAGACAGGATCAGATCCAAAGTGGCTTAAACCTTTTCTTGCCTTTGATGCAATGTTAGTGCCATTAATGTACTGAGATACAATATAGGAAAGCCTCCAGTAAATGAAAATAATGCCTTTTGTGGTAAAGTTACTGATATACGTGCCATGATGTAAAAATGAAAGATTAGAAGATTAATCTGAGCAAAGGGTCCTGTTTAATATGCTTGCAATAAGAAACCTCCCTAGGTGATAAAGTATTTCTAAGGCAAGAAATATTTGGAAAGTTAAAGCAAAGTGGAAAAACTTACTTTTCTGACATCTTCCTCCAACATAACCTTCCATACAGGAGCAGAGGTTGTTTCTCATACATAGCCCTTTGTTCTTACAAGGAGGATTGCAGAATGCTAATTACAATGCAAACAAATAAACCAAGGTTATTGGTAATAGGACAGAAATTGCAAACTAGACCTCAGCAGCCTAATGCTATAGCACAGGGCCTTGGTAGTACTGTGCCCATGATGATATTTAGGATTACAGATTACTGATAGAATCTGATTTCTCAAGGAAGCCCTCCCATCAGAGGATTTTCATTATTCTAGCATAGCTGTATATAGGAAGAAAAGCGAGAATGCGGGTTGTTTTCTTTCAATTCAGTTGACTCTATGACCTCAGCCACCATACTTTATGGGGTATTGTGCCAATTATGCAATTATTATTATTATTATTTATTATGATTTGTTGCACAGCGAGCTAGATATTGAGACTAGATTTGGCATTTTTGACGACTTATTGAGTCCTTGCCAAGGACATGGGATAGGCAGATGTTGTTTGATGGGGTTACAGATATTGTTGCAGGATGTAAGCTGTTTGGAGTGAAGCTGCCTTTTGCAATTGACTAATGGTGTTTTTGTCAATGCTGGTGGTAGTCCAATTGTTTTGGGATTTTGTCCAAGGTGCCTACGATTATTGGTACTACTGCCACTTTTGCTTTCTTTTGCCACAGTCATAGTATTTCTATTTGCAGGTCTTTGTATTTAGTAATATCTCCTCGTCCTCGTCCTCGTCCTCCTCCTCCTCCTCCTCCTCCTCCTCCTCCTCCTCCTCCTCCTCCTCCTCCTCCACTACTACCTTCACCATGATTGCACAAAACATAGCTTAGCACCTACCCATATAACAGCTTGAAATCATGAAAGTGCAAGTAGATTAATAGGTACCACTTTGGTGGGAAGGTAACAGCATTCTCTGCACCTTTGCTGCCACATGATCATGGAAATTGTCTTGGCTCCCTTGGCCAAGAAACAGAAATGAGCACCGTACCCTAGAGTCAGGCATGATTGACAGGGAAAACTTTATTTTTATATAAGTCTAGTAAGAAAAAAGTCCCATTATATATGTTTACCCCACTTTCAGGTAAACAAATATAGGGTAGCAGCTATACAGCCTTTTATCAAAGATGATATTACTGGAGTTTAAGAGATTGCTGGAATAAATAAATGTATTTAGGTGTTAGATTTACAGTGCAATGTTACGTTTGTGGTACTTAGAAGGGATCTCAATCAGACTTCCTTTGAGGTTATTCATTTAAGATTTCTATTTTAGGCTTCCAATGAAAATCAACATCATTACTACAGTATTATCGTAATAATTATATTGTATTGTATTACTCCTGTTACAATTACTGTTTCACTTTAATTCCTCATCTTCCCCCTCCTCTCAGACAGCTAAGAAACAATACCATTTTTAAAAGAACCCACACAATTTTAAAAAAAAATACAATAATTACAAAATAAAATAGCAGTAATAGCAATAGCAGTAGACTTATATACCGCTTCATAGGCCTTTCAGGCCTCTCTAAGCGGTTTACAGAGAGTCAGCATATTGCCCCCAACAATCTGGGTCCTCATTTTACCCACCTCGGAAGGATGGAAGGCTGAGTCAACCCTGAGCCGGTGAGATTTGAACTGCTGACCTGCTGATCTAGCAGTAGCCTGCAGTGCTGCTTTTAACCACTGCGCCACCTTGGCTCTTATTGCAAAAATTGCAATAAGATAATTTAAACCAATATTAATGAGTATTTAATGAGGCATTAATTTGTTTATATTTAGATCATAGACACAATTAGATGTAATAAGGTTATATGGAATTCAATGATTGGAATATTTTAATCACTAAAAATATGATGATAAAACATAGTTTTCCAAAAGTTGCTGGTAAGAAAAAAATAATTTAAATGAGAAAGTGAAAAGCAGTTGGAGCAAACTGTAAAATCTCTGATAGATACTTAACAGAATCAGTGACAAATGGCAGTTACCTGATACTATCAGGGCTGGCACTGCTTTCACTCTTTCAGGATACGAAATGGCAAAAGTTTACTTATCAAAAGTTTCCTTCTTAACAGAACAGAATAACAGAGTTGGAAGGAACCTTGGAGGTCTTCTAGTCCAACCCACTGTTCAAGCAGGAAACCCTATACCATTTCAGACAAATGCCTATCAAGTCTCTTCTTGAAAATTTCCAGTGTTGGAGCATTCACAACTTCTGAAGGCAAACCATTTCACTCAGAGGTGGTATTCAGCAAGTTCTGACCAGTTCCGGAGAACCGGTAGTGGAAATTTTGAGTAGTTTGGAGAACCGGTAAATGCCACCTCTGACTGGCCCCACCTCCATCTATTCTCTGTCTCCTGAGTCCCAGGTGATCGGGAGAAAATGGGGATTTTGCAGTAACCTTCTCCTGGAATGGGGAGGAAATGGAGATTTTAGAGTATCCTTCCCCTGTCATGCCCACCAAGTCATGACTACTAAGCCATGTTATGCCCACCAAGCCACACCCACAGAACAGGTAGTAAATTGTTTGAATCCCACCACTGAGTCCACTGTTTAATTGTTCTTACTGTCAGGAAATTTCTTAAGGTGTATTTCATTAGAATAGAGCAAATCAGAAGAAACCAAAGTATGGAGTGCAAAATTATCTCATCCTTGACCATAATATAATTTAATACATCTCACATTTTAAAAAAATCTATGTTGTATTGACCAGGTAGAAATTACTGTATGGATTGCTGCAATACAAACAAATTATTCCAGTAAATGTGTAACATATTTTGAACTGTTAACAGTCTTGTAATTATATTAGATTAAGAAAATTATAGGTATAACAGCAATTTATATCAGATTATTAGAAAGAATCTGTGTATGGGGAGAAACAGTACATGCAAACCAGTTAAGAAGAATTTATCTCCTGGCTGATAGAACAAAAAGAAAACTTGCCATCTATCCATCCTTTTACTTTCATTTAAAGTAATATAGTGCCTATCAAGTGTTCTCACTTACAATATTGAATGTACTGATATAGTAAAGTACTGTATATTGTGATATTTTGCCAACATATATTTTAAAATTGAGTTCATTATGAATAAAAGATTTTTTTTGCTATGATAGGCTCAATACATTATTTACATATATGCCTTTCTGTCTTTAAAAATAATACAGGGAAACTCGATATATAGCACTATTTCAATTAACATCTTACTATGCATGTCATATAAACAATATGCCAGCACATGGTTTGTTTTGAATGAAAGTGAAGCTGGAACAAATAATGGGAAAGAATGTACAATATTCTTTTAGGGAAGGGAAACAATATTTAATCATTAGAATTTATTTTTTTCATCTTACCAGATTGACACTGAAGCCCGAAGAAACCAAATGGGCAAGCACATATATTTGGGCGAATACAGGTCCCACCATTTAGGCAAATGGGTTTGCAAATGGCTGTCCCAAGAGAAAACAAAATAAAAATTTCAGGTAAGGAGGAAAATATAAAATATTCTTCTTTGCTCTCTCACTATTTTTTTTATTAAGAATGCAGTATAATTCTGTTTTAAGCAATGGTTCAGTGAGCAATGAGACATGCTGTCTCCTAGAATCACAGTAATATTTAGTTTAATGTTTGTTTTGCAATCTGCTTCTCCAGGTGCATCTCTATTACTGAGGCACTTTGAGACAAATTTCTTCTCTGCTTTTTCTCCCACCTTTTCTGTCCATTGTAGAAGCAGTAACACCTTTTCAATTTGTTGTAAATGTTATGACACTGAAGTCCATGGTATTTTGACTACTATTTACTGGTTCATAGCATGAAGTTTATGCTTTGTATTTTACCAATGCTGTAAAAATGAGTATTCAGTCAAATCTATAAATAATATAAACTGGCATTCATGTACAATAAAATCATCCATGTTGCCTTGTCTTGAATAAGACAAAACAGTTTAAGAGAAATGGGAGTTGCTTTGTTAGTTTGAGGATAAAATTAATTGGATTATAAATATATATTTCAATTTTTATTCAATGTTTATTTAGTGATCTGAGCAAATCTATAAAGCACATTAATTTGTTTGAATTGTACAATTAGAAATTAGTACTTTTATGATACCTATATGCATATTTCTGTGTTTGTATGTTAGTCAATGTGCAATACTTTCAGTGAAAACTAATTGAAGCAAAATGCCATGAGCACTATTAATATTTAAGTACATTAATGCAAATTGGTCCTTATTTGACTTGGATATACAAGCTGCTACACCTGTAAATATAATTCTTAAAGGTTATTCATATAAACTGACACAAACAATCTAAAATGTGGATACAATAAATGCGATAAACCTTTTACTCCACTCAGCATTCAGCTTTTATTACATATTTGTTGCATAATGTAGCCAATTAGAAAAGCAACTTACAACTGTTTCCTTGGAATGTAGTCATTAAGAAAGCTGCTTCCCTCTCCCCACAGTGGAAATATGACAAAAAAGGGGACAGAAATAATATTAACACTAATAATCCCTACAGGGATAGACTGACCATATAGACATTTTTCCCCTCTTTTCATATTAATCAGAAAGTGAAATATTGAATATAGTTGATGCCATGATGCCAACCTGAGATTTATGAAGACAGGACACTAGTGTTATATTATAGCCAGTTAGGTGGTTAATATTTCAAAAAAGTGGTCCCAGCAGGAAGCAGGAGGTTTATTGAATCACTGCTTGGGTGTTGTTTATGATTTGTGTGCTTGGCTTCCTTGGTGCACTTCAACTTGTGTAAACTTGTCATATAGGACTTGCTCTGCATCAGTTTTTACCAGATCCTAACCCTGATTCCATTTATTTCACCCCTGACTTTGGTAAAAATGCAAACTCTGGAACGCTTTAACATCACAAGCCCCCCTTCCCAATGGCCACTGCAGTATGTTTCTATGTGATAGGGAAGAAGCAGTTTTTGTCAATTCATAAATGGTGTTAACAAAAGTAAAATGGAACGAAATCAGATTTAGCATTAAAGTGTAGCTTCCACCGAGTGCAGTTTGCAAGTTAAAAGAACCCACACATCTTCATTTATAGTGATTTGTAGATTTTTTTTTGAGGGGGGAATACCCCCATATTTGCAGCATTATCTAGGAGTGCTAATTACAGTTTACAAAAATCTTCATAGTATGTGCTTTTCTACTTAGGGTCCTTCCTTAAGAGTTTGAGATGCATAACAATACTTTGGGGTCAAGTGTTGTATTTTTCTTAGAATAATTTGCTGGATTCTATATTCCAGGAAGCATAGATCCAATAAGTCATAGGTTTTCAGCTAACATAAAATTACACGCTTAATTTCATTTGTTTCTACTTCATTAAAACTATTACTGTTAAAATTATTACTCTTCAATTGTATTATAAAACATTTTTCCTTCTATCATGTAATAATATTACTGTCATATTATAATATCTTACTATTACATTGGTAAGAATGTTTGAAGGTCCCCAACAGAAGCTTCAGAGGCCACAGGTTGCCCTAAGATTGAATCACTACTTTGGCTTCACATTTAGCTATTGGTGAAAACAAGAAAACTAGACTACGAAATGTCTACTGCATTATAAATGTCTGCTGCTAATAACCGGGAGATGTAAAGAGCTATGGTTATTGAACGCTTTGATGCAGTGGTGGGTTCTGGATCTCATTGCAACTGGTACAGTGCAACTGGGCTCAGCGTCCACCCCATGAATGCGTGCAACATGCGCAAACATGTGTGTATGCGTCCTTACCTCCTGTGACGCCTCTGCGATGCTCCAGATGCTTGGCGGAGAATTTAATATCAGCCCCAAATAAATGTGTTACAGAAGTTGCATGCTATGCCTTTAAGAAAATTATCATATAATGTGTTTTCATTGAATATTTTAGTAACATATACCTGTTTCACATAAAGGACCACTCCATCCAGCCTTGCATTGGCATTCATCTGGTACTACACATTCCCCACCATTGTGACAATGCTTATTACAAACCACTGAAAAACAAATTAAGGCAAGGTCAATTGTACCAATTATTAGCACCTGAATTTTGCCCTAAATTATGCTGATTGAAATCCAGGGCAGCCATTGAGAGCTTCTCAAGGACTACGTTATTAAAACCAAAATTCAAATGTCATGTAAACCCTTAATTTCTTAATGAACAGCTTTTAAAAAAACCTGATTCACACAGAAATTTCTTTTAAACCTATTGTAGATATCTTTGCAGAGAGGTGTTTTTAAAAAATGATCAAGGATAACAGGATAGTCAGTCACTGACCCGGATTTGTAGTTTAGATAGTGCAAAATATGTGTACTATTAAATTGTGACTAGTTTTAAAGACAGATTATCTTAAAGCTATTAACATATTAGTATACATGTTGAACAATAACTTGACTCTTAATGGCAATCCCCCCCGTCCTTTATATTCTCAGTATTTTAATGTATTTTTTTCAATGCTTTGAATTTTGCAAACATTATTATAAACAATGTTTCTCTGCAACAGAGCTGTTACAAAGTAAGTATTGAAAAAGATTGAATACATTTTATGGTGTTAATGTGCTTTTAGAAAGCACAACATCGGATATGATGTTACTGAGCATTAAATATATTTATTAATATTGAAATACTGAGTTACATGTTGCATACTAGATTAGATTTGATTTAAAATAATATCAGAATTATGGTCTGTCACACAGTCAGCCAGATGCTAAGATTGGATTTAGCATTTTTATCTACCTATTGAGTCCTCCCCAATTATTATTATTGCTGTTGTTGTGTAAAGTTTGCATTCTTCTTTCTTGTATTATTTATTAGCTATCAAAATGTGGGAAGATTGCTAAAGTTACATACGCATAATAGTATACTTACGTGTTTCACATCTTGAACCAACAAATCCATATGCACAGGAACAGATATTGTGACTGATACAGGTCCCTCCATTTTCACACAGTGGATTGCAAAGTGCTATACAAAAGAACAGAAAAATGATAACTGAATTTAGAATAGATTGACTGTAACATAATGAGAATCCTGTTGATCTATATTCTATCACTGACCTATCTCTGAACCAAGATAACTCAAAAGATACTCAAACTGCTGGGACTCATTCCCAATTCCCATGAATTGAAGTTGGGGAAGTTGGTTTGCTTCAACACCACTGCCACTTACCTAGCTGCTTCCCTAGGAGTTGCAATTCTGCTGGTTTCCCCACTGATGTTGTGCCTGCAAGCTTCCCACAAGGAAAGTAAATGGGGAAGCCAGCAGGAATTCTAGGGAGGGAGGAAAGGGGAAAGCTCACTGCCAGCTTCCCACAAGGAAACTCAATGGGGAATCCAGTTATTGTGTTATTATTACATATACTTTCACAAAGAGAAGCTAAGCTTTCTTCTGTGATCTTTGCCTGCCTGCTTCTTCTTGCCTGCCTCCAAACTTTCCATGTGGCAATTGATTATAACGTAAGAAAGATGTATGAAAGATATCTATAAGGTTTTCCAAAAAATATAATTTAATTGGATAAATGACTTTATAGTTATAGACACATTTTATTCCCTGGCCTTGACTTCCATAGCTTTTTTTTTAAAGCTATTCTTGTTCTCATATTATAATGCCATTAGAAAATGGTAAGGCAAACCAGTCTTCAGCTTCTGAATTTACTTGAATAAATAAACTGAATTTACTTGAATAAATACATCTCATTAGAGTTTTATAAAATTATTGATCACAGGCACTGCTGTTGTTACCATCCCATAATTTAAAATAGACTTATATTGTACAGGAATGATACTTGGTGAATAGTAACCGAAGTAAATTATTTATCAATGTCTAGCATAAGTATTTATTTATGGTTCACTGACAAATGCACGCTCGACAAAAGCGCGCCGACGAAACCGTGGCGAGAAAACCGCGAGGTCGAAATCGCACTGATGAATGCATGCAGAAGCGCGCCAACAACAGCGTGCCAACAAAAGCGCGCCTTCAACAAACAACTAATAACTCTAGTAACCCTAACCCTAACCCTAACCCTAACCCTAACCCTAACCCTAACCCTAACCCTAACCCTAACCCTAACCCTAACCCTAACCCTAACCCTAACCCTAACCCTAACCCTAACCCTAACCCTAACCCTAACCCTAACCCTTACCTTAACTTAAATCATGCTTTTGTGGGCACGGTTTTGTCGGCGCGCTGTTGTGGGAGCATTTATGACATCGCGGTTCTCTCGCCACGGTTTTGTCAGCGCTCTATTGTCGTGCACGCATTTGTCAGGTCACGTTTATTTATTAAGTTTGTGTGCTATCCAACTCATCTGGAGGTGACTAATTGCTAAGTTTGTGCAAAGCTTTCATTGAAATATGTGATTTTAAGATGATTTCATAAAATTACCTCTTTGAACTGAATAATCAAATCAGCTCTATTCACTGTCTTTCAGTCATTCAGAAAACCTGATGGACTTCTGCACAGGCACATAAGCCCTTGAATTGAATCACATTCATCAGATTGCAAATTTGAATCAAATCTACTCTTTGCATCAAAGTACAAATTCAAACTGAATCGTAATTTATTATCAGATTTATAGTAGCTGCATAATCAAGAACATTTCATATTTTGAGCCAGTGAAAAAGGCTGTACACCTTAACTGAATGGAAAAATATAAGGAGTTGCAATAGATTATATAGATGTTGGTCAAATGGTAGCAAAATATGTTTTCCCAGTGACTTGAACAATATAAGTACAGAGGAAAAGAATCAAGATCATGTGAAGTGTTAATGCATTATAAAGTGTTATAATGCCTTGGTAAGGCCACACTTGCAATACTGCATTCAGTTTTGGTCACCATGATGTAAAAAAGATGTTGAGATTCTAGAAAGAGTGCAGAGAAGAGCAATAAAGATGATTAGGGGACTGGAGCAGTGGTGGGTTGCAGATGGTAGGGCCCAGTACGGGTGTATCGGAGCCTGCCCGGAGCACCGGATACCGTTCCGGTATGGTACTCTGGAGGGCCCACCCACCCACCCGAGCTCCTTACCTTTGCTTTAAGCATTATGCACCTCTGCGCATGTGCATGCCGCATACGGCGCCTGGCTGACACTCTGCCAAGCAGCTGGAGCGTTGCGGAGGCTTGCAGAAGCGTCGCAGGCAAGCATGATGCATGCACCCAGCACACGTCCATGTGGGTGACACCAGTACCGGTTGGAATGGAATCTGGAACCCACCACTGGACTGGAGGCTAAAACATATGAAGAATGATTGCAGGAACTGTGTATGTCTAGTTTAATGAAAAGAAGGAAACACTGATAGCAGTGTTCCAATATTTCAGGGGTTGCCACAAAGAAGAGGGAGTCAAACTATTCTCCAAAGCACCTGAAGGTAGAACAAGAAGCAATGGTGGAAACTAATCAAGGATAGAAGCAACTTAGAACTGAGGATATATTTCCTGAGAGTTAGAACAATTAATCAGTGGAACACCTTGCTTCCAGAAGTTGTGGATGCCCCAACACTGGAAGTCTTTAAGAAGATGTTCGATAATCATTTGTCTGAAGTGGTATAGGGTTTCCTGCCTAAACAGAAGGTTGGACTAGAAGACCTCCAAGGTCCCTTCCAACTCTGTTATTCTCTTCTCTTCTCATACAAATGAGGAGTGCCCATTCTATTTGAGTGCAGGCGGTACGTCCCAGTACGGGTGTACCGGAGCCTTCCCGGAACACCAGATACCATTCCAGTACAGTGCTCCTTGGTCCACCCGCCCAAGGTCCTTACCTTTGCTTTAAGCATTTGGCACTTCTGCGCACGTGCATGGCGTGCCCATATTATTTCTAAGTATGACTTAAATTGTAGCTACTGTGTTCTAGTTAGCTACTAACAGCTCCCAGTAAGTGGACCCTAAAAATAAAGCTGCCATTTGGGCCGGAGAGTCTGAAAATGAAACTGTACTGTCTCATTTAGCTGCTGCCTGTCATTGCTTGCCTTAGTGTTACCTGTGGAAAACAGATTTCTCACAGGATCAGTTTTTGATTAAGTGCATCAGATATCTGGGGTTTGAAATTATCTCTGCCCAGGTAACCCTCTTGTTACCTCTTTGCACCACATTTTTTTTCTGGGTACTAGGAAAGTGTGGGAGAAATATTGTGGAGTGCATGAAGAATACACTCTCTGGGGAAAGTGAAGAACAGAAAATATTCTGTGATTGAACAAGGCAAATCTAAATATGGTAGGAAAGAACAAGAAGATTATTGCAAGAAAGAATAGGAGTGTTGATGATTGACTGCCCTTTCGTTCCCATTGCAGCCTATAGGAGGAAATAAAGATGGTGTGATGGTTAAGGTACCAAGCTGCAAAGCAGGAGACCATGAATTCAAGTCCCACCTTAGCCGTGGAAGCCAGCTGGGTGACTTTGGGCAGTCACTCTCTCTTAGCCCAAGCCACCACAAAGGTTTTTTTTTATTATTATGGAGAAAATAGGAGGAGGAAGTGTATTGTATACATTAGGTTATTTCTAAAATAATAATATAAATGAATGAATAATTTCTAATATGTTCTTAGATTATATGGGGTTTCTTGTCCAGGAGGATTATAATGTGCATGCTGACATCGTCCAATCAAGAACAATCTGGGATTTCATGTCTTCTTTGACAGCCATAAATTTGTCTCCATTAGTAGTAGCTGGCCCAGCATATTCTGTTTGGCTGGGATTGATGATTTGAAAGTGCAGAATAACTATGTGAAACCAATGTTATACATAGTTTTAGATGGGTTCAAATCATTGTCACAAATACCACAGGAAGAGTAGTTTATATAGGTATGCACTAAGTTACATAAGATCTTATTTATTTAATTCAATTAGCTAGGATAACATGGGTAATTGAAATGAACAATTTTTGCTGAAATGAAATCTGTTTCTCCCTGCCTATAGGAGGCACTGCTAAGATTTCTAATGAAAAAGAAAAAGAACACTCCTGGCCTGAATAACCAATTATGGGTCTATCTCATAAATATCATTTCTGGGAAAGATGATCAAGAAGGTGATAGTTTCACCCTCCAGATGCTTATGAAGGATTCTAATTATTAGGATCTAATTCAATCATAAAGATGCTTTGATTATTTTTGGGAAAATGCTAAGTGCCTTGGAATTCTCAAGGGTTCATTGTCATCAGCCACATAATTCTTCTGCTTCAACTGGGGGCCTGATCTTTTTTTTGGGGGGGGGAAGATTTACAATGCTTCACTCTGATGCGAGGAGTTTACATAATGGAATTATTGCTCAACAGTAGGCTGTTGACCTGTGGTGTCCTGCAGGGTTGCATCTTATCTTGCATTGTATTCATTAAACAGCTGGAGAAGGTCACAAAGAGATTTAGAGTGTGGTGTCTTAAGTATTGCTCCTTATCAGTTAACTGAAAGAGCAATCAATATGTTAAACATTGCCTAAATCTGATAATTGGGAGGATAAGGAAGAACCTACTCAATTAAAAACAGAGAAACCAAGGTACTCTTGGTAAATAGGAAAAGAGACCTTGAAGATGGAATAACTCTCCCTCTGAAAAAGCAAATTCACAATATAAGAGGGCTGGTAGGCTTCTGGGCTAAATACATTTGGTGTTGATTCTCAAAGCCGTGGTTACACTTCATTGGTATTATTACTACATATTCTATTTAAACTGGTACTATCTTTGAAAAATGCGCAGAAACAGCAGCTTGTACAAATCGTTACCAGCTAAGCTGCCAACCTGTACAAGGTACAGAATCATATACTACTGGTACTGCAAAATCAACCATTGTTTACTGGGCACACTTGTAGAGCCTATTATAGAGATTAACTTTCCCATGATGAAGCTGTTCAACTATTGGGATAACATTTACTCTAGCCATGAATATTTATCCTAATTTAATCTTCCTTTGCAGAAAGTATTTATAATCCTTATTTTTGTATATTTAGTGAGTTGACTATTAAAATCCACCATAGAGTACTTCTTTTCAGGAGGATAAAGAAGTATGAATAAAATACAATTATTTCCTTTGTATTTATAATAAAAATTGATTTTCTTGATTATCAGAGTTAGTTATGAATTATAATATAATTACCATATTTTTTGGCGTTTAAGATGGATCAGAATATAAGACAGACATTAGTTTTGGGGGAGGAAAATAGGGGAATAAATTCTGGCTACCAGGTATTCATCTGGCTTGTCCTTAGCCTGGTCAGCTTCAGCACATTAGTTTGCTTGCTGGTTTGCGGTTGGGGATGATGGAGGCTGTGCTTCTAAAGCACAGCTGATTGTTGGAGGAAGCAGCAATTAGAAAAGCAGGCAAAGCATGGAAGATTGCTTAGCTTATGTTTGGGCTGAAAAACAGTTTCAAAAGCACAGCTGATCCTTGGAGGGAGCTCTAGTGACTAAAGCAGGCAAAGCGGGGAAGGGGTAAGAGAAGGCAGCAGCTATTCCAGATAGCCATTTTGGTTACCATGTGCCCCATTTGGAGGCTGAAAATGCAATTTGCAGAGCCCAAAAACATAAGCCATTGTTGATGGCAATCTCTGAAGCCAGGAAGAGGATGCACAGAGTCCGAAGAATAGGGACCAGCAGGTGGGAGTGGCTATATTCGGAGTATAAGATGCATCCAAATTTTCAGTCTCTTTTAGGAGGGGAAAAAGTGTATCTTATACTCTGGAAAATACGGTATCTTATATTTCTTCCCATCCACTGGCCTAGCAAAGAATCCTCATTTATTTAGACTATAGTTCTTTGAAATCCTAATACATCAAGAATCAATTTATAAATTTATAATATTGATCCATTTTGTAGTTTTGTATCACTATTTATATCTAGATAAATATGATTAAGTCAAATTTCTGATCCTGATCTGAGTTGCAATTTCTGGAACACAAAGCTAAGAAGGAAGTTATCACAGGTGCAAGATGTGCAAGAGAAAATGCTTAGTTAAAAAATTACACATATTTGTGCTTACTAACAAAGGATGCATAAAATTACTAAGAAAAGAAAAATCTGAATTATAACTTGGAACTTTTTTACCTGAGGAAATGAATTCATTAAAATATTTCATATTTTAAGAAATTAATTGTTGCAATGGCAAAGAACAGTAGGATATGTGTGTACGAGAAATCATTGAAAATCTCAGATTTGAGTGATGGTTTTTTAATTATTCTATATAGAATATAAGTGGAAAATATTAAGGGGAAAATATATATGCGTGAGTACAAAATGTGTTTGCTAGATTTCAGACCAATGTGTATTATTTTTTTCCACAGATATGTGAGTGCTGAGCACTCAGGAATTGATCCAGAATTTTCCTGTTATATGTTAACCAGCACTAAAATGCACAGCTGTACATAGTGAAATGTACAAATAAAAAAATCAATATACATTAAGGAAGGATAGAAATTTAGTGGCTATTAGATTCAGTGGTGGAAAGACTGCCATTTTTTTTATTTATATTTTTTTTTTTTGTGAACAAAACTTTTTTATTTTTCTTTAAAAAAAACACAAATATGTCATCATTTGTCAATCATTAAGACATTGAAGTACAATTTTTTTGTTGTTGTGTGTACCCCTCCCTCCCTCCACCCCCCACCCCCCCTCCTCCTTCCCCCCCCCCCCGACTTCCCAGAACCCGTACACGGTATGGATTTTTAACTAACACAGTCTAAAATCTATTGAGAAAAAAGAAATAAAGAAATTAATGACATTCTAGATTGACCTTAGCTTCTTCTTACTGAACTGACTTTTAACAGTTTAAATCATTTCTGATCTTAAGCATAGGCTAACTGGAATTTCTTAGTCCCGTATTTATTTTGTATATAGTCAATCCATTTTTTCCAGTCTCGTTTATATCTCTCATTTGAATTATCTTTGAGATATGCCGATATTTTAGCCATTTCAGCTAAGTTTGTTACTTTCAATGTCCATTCTTGGATTGTAGGCAAGTCTTCCTTCTTCCAATATTGCGCCACCAACAGTCTTGCTGCAGTTATCAGGTGCAGAATCAAATTGGTCTCTACCACTGTAAAGTCAGTACATATACCTAGTAAAAATAATTGAGGACTAAACTTTATCCTTCTTTTAAAAACATTTTGCATGACCCACCATATTTTTATCCAAAATGCCTTAACCTTTTGGCAGGTCCACCATATATGATAATATGTAGCATCGAGAGAACCACACCTCCAACATTTAGGCTGAACATTCGGATACATAGAAGCCAACTTTTTAGGATCTAAATGCCATCTATAGAACATCTTGTAAAAATTTTCTCTCAGATTTTGAGCTTGTGTAAATTTCACATTTCTTACCCAGATTCTTTCCCATGTATCCAACATTATTGGTTCCTCAATATTTTGAGCCCATTTTATCATACAATCTTTAACTAATTCTGTTTCCGAATCCATCTGTATTAATACATTATATATCCTCTTTATATGCATTAAGCTTTGATCTCTTATTTGTTTAAACAGATTATCCTCAACTTGAATAAAACCAATTTTTTGATCTATTTTCCACCTAGCCTGTAATTGCCCATACTGGAACCATGTTTGAACTACCTTCTCCTCTTTTAATACCTCTAAAGATTTTAATTGTAATACCCCCCTTTCCGAGGTAAGAAGCTGTCTGTAAGTAATTCTGTCCTGTTTTTGTGCTGTATTCATATTTTCAATTGCGTGTCTAGGAATAGCCCACATGGGTATCTTGTCATTTAGTTTATATTGGTATTTCTTCCAGACCCGCAATAAAGCATTTCTTAAAATATGACTTTTAAAGTTCTTATCCAATTTTTTGTTGAATAACAGGTAAGCATGCCAACCAAATACCAGATCGTGTCCCTCAATGTTCAATATTCTATCATTGGTTAAATGAATCCAATCACTAATTACAGATAATGCCACTGCATCATAATATAGTTTTAAATTAGGTAGTTTCAATCCTCCTCTCTCACGTACATCTTGCATTATTTTCATCTTTACCCTCGGCTTCTTTCCTGCCCACACAAATTTGTTGATACCCTTCTGCCATTCTAAAAGGTTCGCATCTTTTTTAAGTATAGGTAACATTTGGAAGAGAAATAAAAATTTTGGTAAAATGTTCATTTTCACTGCCGCTATCCTACCCAGCAAAGATAAGTGCAATTTCTCCCATTTTTTCATCTCTGTCTGTATGCTATGCCAAAGTGGTTCATAATTATGCTTATATAATTTCCCATTTGAAGTTAAAATGTTAACTCCAAGATATTTGACTTTTTTAACTACCTCACATCCTAGCATCACTCCTAATTCTTCCTTTTGTTTAATATTCATATTTATAGCTAATATTTTGGTTTTTCCTAAGTTTATTTTAAAGCCCGACACTTGACCATATTGATTAATCATATTCATTAAAACCATACTGGATTCCTGTGGTTGTTCCAATATTATGACCAAATCATCCGCAAAAGCGCGGACTCTATATTCTTGCTGCCTAATCTTGATCCCTTTTAAACCATCCAAGCCCCGTATTTTATTCAACAATACTTCCAAATTATAATAAACAATAATGGGGACAAAGGACAGCCCTGTCTTGTACCTTTTCCAATTTGAAAAGAGTCTGTTAGACTTCCATTGACTATGATTTGTGCTGTTTGCTGTTGGTATATTGCTTTAATTGACTGTAAAAAATTATCTCCTATCTGCATTTTTTGCAGTATCTTCAACAGAAATTGCCAGTTAACTCGATCAAAGGCCTTCTCAGCATCCAAAAATATAAACGCAGCAGGGATCTGGTTGTTCTTTCCCAAATATTCTAATGCATTAATAATTAATCTAACATTACTTTTCATCTGTCTCCCTTGTATAAAACCTGTTTGGTCCGTATGTATCAATTGTTGAGTGACCAACATTAACCTATTTGCTAATATTTTAGTAAAAATTTTATAATCTACATTCAGTAATGAAATAGGTCTATAATTTTTGGGTTGAGTAGTATCTTGATCTTCTTTGGGTATCAAAGATATAAACGCTGTCTTCCAAGATGGAGGGACTTTACCTTCCGTTTGAATCATATTAAATAATTCTCTAAGAGGTTCTACCATTTCTAACTGTAAGTTTTTATAGTAAACCGCTGTCAAGCCATCTGTACCTGGTGCTTTCCCTGACTTTAATTGCTTAATTACCTGCAGGATTTCCCCCGAGGTTATTGGTTGATTAAATTTTTGCCTGTGTTCTTCTCTAACTGAAGGTATTTTCTCTTTGTCTAAATATTTGTCTATGTCTAAACCATTAATTTTATCCCCTTTATACAGTTCTGTAAAAAATTCCCAGAAAGCCTTTTGAATCTCTTCCTGTTGAAACACCTCCTTCCCTCTGTAAATCAGTTTAGATATATTTCGAGTTTTCCTTTTTTTCCTAATCTGATAAGCTAACCATCTGCCAGGTTTGTTTGCATTACAAAAAGTATTGTGTTTTGCATATAATAGATTAGTAGCTACCTGGTCAGAGATCAACATGTCAAATTGAGATTTTAATATGTTAATAGCTTCCTTAACCTTTGTATCATCTGGGTTCATTGTTAACTCCAGCTCTTTTCTCTTAATTTCCTCTTCCAGTTCTGTTCGTTTTAACCCTTGCTTATTTCTATGTGTTTTATTTATATTCATCAGAACTCCTCTCATATACGCTTTGCTTGCGTCCCATACAAATTCCATAGATGTACCCTTATTCATATTCAAAACAAAATATTCAGATAATAATTTTTTACAATCATTAATATACTTTTCATATCTAAATAAGTTTTCATTCAATCTCCAAGACCTTCTTGCCTGCACTACCCTTCCCAACTCCATCCAAACTGGGTTATGGTCCGAAAGGATCCTAGCTGCAATCTTTGTTTTCTTGACCCTAGAAAGCAAATCATTAGTGGTTAGAATAAAATCAATCCTTGAGAGGGATTGATGCCTGTCCGAGAAGAAAGTGAAGTCACATTCCTCTGCATTTCTTTCTCGCCAAATATCTCTCAAT
Organism: Thamnophis sirtalis; assembly: GCF_051295495.1. NCBI lineage: Eukaryota > Metazoa > Chordata > Lepidosauria > Squamata > Natricidae > Thamnophis > Thamnophis sirtalis. The sequence continues at coordinate 41,754,821 of NW_028261381.1, read as the reverse complement.
TCAAAATCATCCATAATATCAAAGAAAGATTTGGGTAACTTTGCTCGCATCTTGGTATTTAGGCGGGAAATCTTCTTATCTCTCTTAGTGTCTATCACTCCATTCCAGTCACCCAATAGTATACAGGAACTATAGTCCCACTGTACTAATTTAGCATGAAGATTTCTATAGAATCTATCTTGCTGTTGATTGGGAGCATAAATTCCCAAAAGTAATGTCTTTTTCCCTTCTAAGATTAAGTCTAAAGCAATATATCTTCCGAAGGGATCTGCTTCTATTAATTCAGCTTTCATATCTTTTCTTAAATATACAACTATACCATTCTTCTTTTCCATAGCAGAAGCTGCAAAATGTTGACCAAGTTTTGAGTTGATCAAATATTTTTGATCAGTTGACTTGATATGAGTTTCTTGCAAACAAATTACATCGTTCTTAAACTGTTTGAGATAATGAAATATTTTCTTCCTCTTCTGTGGAGAGTTCAGTCCGTTGACATTCCATGTTAAAATCTTAGTTGTCATCTTTGGTTGGTTGAAGCATTTTTAGAGCTTCCTGCACGGCCTGTTTAACCTTAGGTCTAGCTCCTCCCATTGCTTCCAGATTTGTTGTTGTAGATCCTTGATCGATGGCCAATGATTGTTGATGCTGTTGCTTTTTAGCTTGTTTCTCCATACGTCTAGTAGTCATGCGGCTAGGTCTTGGTTCCATAGCACCTTGCGCTTCTAGAGAAGAGAGATGCTCCATCTTGTCTGGTGGTTGTGTAGTTTGCTGTCTATCCTGTCCTTCTTGTGGTCTTTCTCTAGGTCCAGATGGTGCAGGGTGTCCGGCCTTCAATATATTATAATAAAAATCTCGGGCTTTCCATACAGAGTTGAGGCGGTACCTTTGCTTATCAAATGTAAATATGATGCCGAATGGTGCATCCCATCTATACTGTATCTGACGATTTCTGAGTTCTTCGACCAAAAAAGCGTAGTCTCTCCTGGCTCTTAACATTTGAGGTGGTATCTCTTTCAAAACAGCCAGGTCTTGACCGCCAATTTGAAGCTTAGTGTTATAAGATGCTTGCAGTACCATATTTCTAAACTCTCTTGTAGTAAAATATATAACGATGTCTCGAGGAAGCTGCTTCTGCTTTGCCAGCCAGGAGTTAACGCGGTAAGCTTTGTCAATTTGCCAGTCTTGATTGGTCCCTGGTCTTCCCATCAGGCGGTCAAAAGCTTCCGATAGGATCTGTTTCAGGTTCTCCTGTTTCTCCTCACGCAGCCCCCTTACTCTTAATGCGAACTCCATTTGTCGGTACTGTATCATAATAATTTCTTTTTCAGCATTTTCCACTTTTTGTTCCACCACCTCTGTTTTCAATGTCAAATTAGCATTGGCATCATTAAGAACCTCTAGAGTATCTTCCACTCCAGAAATATGTTCTGTTAATACAGTTACAAGACTCAGCATGTCGTCTCTAATTTTATCAACCTTAGCATCAAATTTCTCATACAGCTCCTGTTTAAGTCCTTTTATTTCACTTTTAATTTCTTCTTTCATTTCTTTTATTTCCTCTTTTCTCTCCTGCTTTACCACCTCTCTATTATCTCTAAACTTATCTTCCATTTTAATTGTCTGTGCATTAAGGGCCTCGCTTAGATTACTCAGGAAAAATTCTTTCGTTAACACATCCCCAGCAGGGGGTGTAGGAAGCGGAGGCTGCAGCTTTGTGCCAGGCACTGAGGATGTGCCCCTGGAAGTAGAGGGTGACGACTTCAAGTTAATATTTGGTTTTGAGGCCATTTCAAAATTTATCTGCCTGCAGTTAATAAAACTCTATTGCCTGAATATGCAGCTTTAAGTAAAGAGGCTTTTATTTTGAAGTTTAAGGCTTGGCAAAACTTTCAGTGAGTAAACATTGTAACAAGACCATTCAGCAGATTCATCACCATTTAACTTCCAAATAAGCAAGGTTAATGAAGGAGTAAAATTCTTCTATTGTGAAACCAAAACAAATGATAAGTAATCTCTTTTGTTTTGAATTCTTGTGAGGATTAGCAGAAAGTGTTCGTTATTACCGGAGAAACCAGCCTGCTCGGCGCCATTTTAAAAGCCTCTGAGTAAATAATTTTTCGGAGGAAAAAAAGAAAAGAAGCTAAAATGTTGATAAGCAATTATTGTCCACAGTAAACGGATTCAGCTCGTGATAAGAATAAATCAAACAAAACTTTGAGCAGAGTGGGAGAGACCTACTTTGTCCTGCACAAGGCAGTTTGAAGTTCCCAGCACGGACAGCCGTTCTGCCTTGGGCTAGCCCCCCTTTCCTTGCAAGCACAAAAGCTGCAAAAATCGAAGAGCATTTGCCAGCAAAACAGTTTCTTCTTTCCTTCTTGCCTGAAGGATAAGAAAACCTGATAAGACGTCAGATGGAAGATCCTCTAAACAGGTACGTAGCCAGGAATTCGGAGGCAGCTGATTTTTTGCTGCCCCCACCAGTAGGCTCCTCCCAGGAAGTCAAGACTGCCATTTTTTTAAAAGCATTACTGCACTTTATAATCTAAATTATCAATTGTCAATAAATGAGTATGATATTAGCTTTTTAAAATTAAAAATCAACATTTGAACTATGAAAACGGATGCTCGACTAGAAGAACTGATGACTGAACTCAACAATATGCACTGGGATATCATTGGATTATGTGAAACACAACGAAAAGGCAAAGACTTAGTTGAACTTTTTAGGACTGGGCATTTATTATACACTAGATGTACCAAAGATGGACAAAGTGGCGGAGTTAGTTTTTTTCCAAACAAAACAAAATCAAACAAAAGATGAAAGACTGTGTAATAAAATTTGAAACTATACATGAGACAGTCCAATGCATCATTTAATTGAATAAACAATACAAGCTTCAAATCATCCAAGCTTACCAGCCAAAAATAAGCTATAGTGATGATGAGGTCAAAGAGTTTTACAATGATGTGGCTGACCTTGAAGACAAAGAAAAATGCCAATACAAAATAATAATGGGTGACTTTAATGCAAGAATAGGAAGAACAATACCGGAGAAAAAGTGACTGGTCCACATGGAAGTTGTGAATAGATAATAGAGGTGACAGACTAGTAGATTTTGCTGAAATTTTGCAGGAATTGTATATCTTGAACTCATTTTACAAGAAAACGGCTAGCAAAAAATGGACATGGAAGAGTCCATCGAAGTAGACAAGTGAAATTGAGTACAACATGTCAAGTGACAAAACCATATTCTGCGATTGTACAGTCATCAATTGCGTTAACATTGGAAGTAAGTCACCATAGAATATACAAGGTAAAATGAAGATTGACTGTCAAAAAAGCTGTATGAAAATGATAAAGATGTAACGAAAAATAAAAATAAAGAATAGAGTGATAAGGTGTTGGGGAAGTATAGTGATTTTTGAGATTAATCTATCAAATCGCTTTGCTCTGTTGCAAGACCATTATGGACCAACATGAATAAATAGTCAAAAACATCCTTGAATCTGCTACATCTATAGCACTGTTGGAAAAATACTTTGTACAGTCAAAAAAGCTCTGATGAAACTATTGATTTAATGAAAAAAGAATGAAGAATACCAGAAATTTCACTAATAAACTGAAGTATGTTGAACTTTGCAAGACCATAAAAAAATGTATGCAAGAAGAAACATATCAATTCAATGTGAAGCTTGTGAAAAAGGCAACTGAAGAAAACAAAGGGATTAATAGAGCAAAATGGAAGCTTAAAAATACAAGAAAAGGTTTTGCAGTGAAGATGGCTTTGCGTGTAGAACAAGCCAGGAAAAGTTAGAAATAATTGGAATATTACCTTGCTATTGAAAGATCAGGATCACTCAAATATAACAACATCCACAAAAGAAGAAATACCAGATATCCTAGCGGAGGAAGTATCAAGTGCCATAAAATAAGTGAAAACTAGCAAAGCTTCAGGCAATGACTGTGTTACAGTTGAAATGCTGAAAGCTGGTGGTCATAAGTTACACAAGATACTAGCAAAACTGTACTCGAGATGCCTCAGAAAAGAAAAAAAATACCTGATGCATGGAAAAATGGTTTAGTGATTCTTATACACAAGAAAGGGCCCCAAGATGATTTCAAGAACTATCGTCCAATAACCCTTCTTTCAGTCATCTACAAGGTTTTCACCAAGATATTAGCAAAAAGAATATTGGGAACATTAAATGATGCGCAGCCAAAGGAACAGGCAGGGTTCAGAAGTGGCCACAGCACAATGGATCATATCCAAGTTGTTCAGCAAGTCATTGAAAGGCACAACGAAGACACCATGCCTCTGTACATGGCTTTCATTGATTATGAGAAGGCGTTTGACTCAGTATTCTAGCAAGCAATGATTAAGGCATTGTTCAACCAAGGTGTAGACCCTGCTTACAGAAACTTACTACAATCAATATATGAAAAAACAATGGCAACCATTTGCCTTAATGATATTAAAGTGGACATCAACATAGAACGAGATGTACAACAAGGTGATACAATACCACCTATATGTTTCTCAGCTTGCCTTGAAGAAGTATTTCACAAACTAGTCTGGGCAAAAAAATGGAATAAAAATAAATGGCACTTAAATCATACATTTTAAGTATGCCCAGAATTAGGCAGAGAGAAGCATTTAGGGACCGTTGAATTAATATAAGCCCATTTTAACTGTGCATTGCTGTGGGTGTCAGATTCAGCAATTAAAGTTAACAAAATAAACTGTTCTCCTGTCTATGTCCAGTGCACCTAGCAAAACCATTTAAATGAGGTTAAATTGAACCTTGAAGTTATGTTGGATGTTTCTATGAAGAAATGCTTTCAGTATGACTTTTGTCACATCTGAGTCAAGACTAAGTGGCAACATTCTGTGTCCTTTAACAAGATTGATTTTTCAACATTTCTTTTGCTTTGTCTCTTACCACATCCAACGTCTTCAAATCAATAAATGCAAGAAATACTTTCCATCTTCTAAGCTATGTTCTAAAATGTGTTTCCTATTCTATATCTGTGTTATTCTTAGAGAAAAATAAGGGCAAATCCCAGTGCATCAGAGATCTTATAAAATAAATGGCAAACCACCTTAATGGATGTAATGATTTGATTATTGTAACAAGTCTGCATTTTTCCAAATGGAAATTAAAATCAGCAGCTTGGAGTAGAATGATTTTCTTTAGGAGACTGAGTATTTAGTGAAATCTCTGGACAACTCTTAACATGAAGAAAATTGTGTTGAAACAAAATAAGATAGGAGTCACACAATCAGGTGATATAATTGGCAATGAAGATTAAAAAAACCCCAAAGGTCTCATTTATATATCACGTCATTAGTGAGATAGTGATGAGGCCAACATATGGTCAATGTTCTTTACTCTGAAGAATACATAGAGTCACATGTTCATATAACCATCCTTCATAACTGTATGCATAAAGAAACATGATTCACACTTACAGTATTTCTGTATTGATGAGGCTCATAGAACCCATATTTTCTAAAACATTTTTCCATGTTTTATTTAAAAAGGTTTATAAAATGATAAAAAGAGGAAATGTTATTGAAGTGCATTAATTTGTCACTTCAGCAATGTCACATCGCTGCCAATTATTCTCATGGCAAGTAGTGTGTGTGCGTGTGTGTGTGTGTGTGTGTGTGTGTGTGTGTGTTGATCCATACACTGTATACTCCTAATATATAGATTTAAATTTAGGCAAATTTGTTGGATGAGCAAATTGAAAATATCAAAGCATGTAGAAAATATTTAAACTCTAACCCTAACAACAGAAGAAAGAGCCATTTTGCCAAATTATTAAACGGGTTTCAGCACTGTGGTCTTTTAAAACATTTAATTCATTTTTTAATTTAACCAGTCAATTAAATATTCTCTCTTAGAAATATGCACTGTGATTATGTGCCCTGAAGCATTTTAAATGATAGAGTAATTTTATCTTCAGAGTATTACTGATAGAATTCAAAAACAAAGTTTTTTTCTTTTAAGTCATACATATTACCTACCGTATGTATGACTTAATACAAAAGTACAGAGCATTGTAATATGTTCATTTATGCCATATTTTTTTAATTGACAAGAGATTCTATTTCTAGCCAGATTGTATAATTCTGTAGCTAAAATGTTGAAACATCTAAATTTTGAAGAATTCCATTTTTTCTCCCTCCTACAATGTATTTGTCCCAATTTGCTATATGGCAAATATTTGCCATATATTTGTATATGGCAAACTATATACAGTATTCACATTCACATATACACTAAAGACAAATTCCTTGTGTTTCCAATCACACTTGGCCAATAAAGAGTTCTGTTCTGTTCTGTTCTGTTCTGTTCTGTTCTATTCTATTCTATTCTATTCTATTCTATTTTAAACAATGCTGTTTTCATTAAGGTTAAAAAAAGGAATTAAAGTTTCATAAATATAACTAAAAAAAATCTACAAGAATATCTCTCATCTTTGATTCTAGTTGACACTCTCAAAATACAATTTACTTACATTTAACAATTATAGATAAATAATCATTGCTAATATGGGAATAGCATGAAAAAGTCTGAGATGATTGACATTAAAACTCAAATTATTCACTGGATTGTCTTCTAGTAATTTATTTCCCCATAGTTTCCAACACAAGTGTTGGAATAAAATTTTAAATCTATTAATGCATGTGGTGTGCCAGGCTACATGTGTTTAATAGGACACATCTAATGTTAATATTCTTAATACCCCCCAAAAATAATCATTAATTGATATAGACAGTGCTAGTAATTTCTCCCCCCTCAAAAAAATCTTACCATAACATTGTATTCCATCACCGCTGTATCCATAGGGGCAGGGTCCACATTTGAATGTCTGATGCTTTGTTGATTCACAGGACACACCAGGGAAACAAGGCACATTTGCACAGTTGACTCGCTTATTAAATGATCTCCAATCAATTACCAAATGGTTTACACCCGAGGCATAAGGCTTTCTGAATGAAGCAGTCCTTCCTGAAATTCTTGACTGCACAGAGCTCCCTTGTGCCTGACTACCTTGATTTACATGAAGAGAAAATGATGATTTCCAATGGAAAGGTGACGGCAACAGTGTGGTCCACACAGACTGTGTCAAATACTTTACTTTAGAACCATGGTCAGAATTAGTCTGGGTAGCTGAAATCCCAAGAGATTTTCCAGAAGGTGACAGATTGGTTGAGGTATGGCTCTGTTGAATAGCATGCAGCCTTGTGTCCATGTGGTCTTGAGTGGAGGTATTCCTTGTGATATCCCCTTGAACCTGCAGTTTATAGTCTGAAAGTTTTTCAGCAGCTCCTGCTTCGTTTTTTTGAAGGAAGGCTCCGTGGGTGCCATTTTTTATTTTACCGAATGGAAAGGTTTTTCCTATAGATGGCGTAAAAGATTGAGGCACCATCCTTTCTTTGAATGGAGTTTGAATATCAATAGTTAAGGGATATCTTGCTGTATGGAAAGTTGTTTCTAATTTTGGAATATGATCTTGTGAAGATGCAGAATCAATATCTTGTAAATTCTTTATAATACCTTGGGAAAGAGAGATTTTGATTTTCCCAGGGACTTCCCCAGTTACAACAGGCAGACGTTTTGCAGAACTTGACACTAAATGAAAAAAAAGGATTAGCACAAAATACTCTATATTTACTTTTCTCACACACACACCACCAATCCATCCATCCACCCACCCACCCACCCACACATACATATGGGGGGAGAGAGAGGGAGAGGGAGGGTGGGAGGGAGAGAGGGAGAAGGAGAGGGAGAGGGAGAGGGAGAGGGAGAGGGAGAGGGAGAGGGAGAGGGAGAGAGAGAGAGAGAGAGAGATATGTGTGATCAGGATCTGTGCATTTTTGGGTTTGTCTTAATTATTACTTTTTGGATTTTTTTTTCATTCAATTTATATTGTTTTTTTTTTTTTTTGCTAAAGCACTGAAGGTGGCTCACCAAATTTAAAAATATCATAAATAAAATATACTGTAAAATCACTACAAAATATACAAAATGCTAAAATCAGCTAACTATTAAGAGGAGATATTTCTCTTCTCAGATTTTGTAAATATTTTCTAAACATTGTATTGCTAACTAGAGCATACAAACATTTGCTAGACCAATTCTCGAATACAGCTCATCTGTCTGGAACCCGCATTGTATATCGGACTAATACAATTGAGTGAGTCCAGAGAAATTTCATGAGAAGAGTCTTCCACTCCTCTGCTCACAACAGAATACCTTATGCCACCAGGCTTGAAATTTTGGGCTTAGACAATTTAGAACTGCGCTGCTTTCGGTCTGACATAAAATTATCTGCTATAATGCCCTGCATGTCAATGACTACTTCAACATAACAATACATGAGCACACAATAGATACAAACTTAAGGTAAACCGCTCCAAACTCAATTGCAGAAAATACTACTTCAGCAACAGAGTTTTCACCCAACTGAAACACCTTCAAAAGGGTAAATGTTAATGGCTGAAGACCTTTGTAACAACAGAGACAGTTCTTGAATCGGTCAGACTTTAAAGATCAATTAGCATCTTAATAAATATGATCCTCTGTTTAATAAGTTAGGAAGAAATTTATCTCAAATAATTTTGATAAGAATACTGCTACAGTTTCTAACTTAAACATTCAATTGTGATTATCTGTAGAGAAACCTGGTGCCACAACTAAATTTCCCCGAAGCATTCCACAACACACTCTTCCAACTCTGTCCTCCGCCAATCTCAAAGCTTGGAGGGAAAGGCAGCTCTTTGCCACCCAGAATGTTGTTTTTACAAAAGACTGCTGTATTTTCCAGATAAGATATGTATCTTAAATATATTTGTCAGCTAGAAATTCTGTCTATTCCTCTAAAGTTTGAAAATATAACCAATTTTTCACTTGGAAAGTCCTTTCTATCCGCTTCTGATTTTGAAATTATATTCCCAACATGGCTAATTTCCTATTCAAAGGGACACTTACTGTATCAGCTAATTCTTTCCTACACAATACCTTCTCCAAATTAATACTGAGTATCAGAACTGCAACGAAACAAAAGTACTGTTGAACCTTAGTCAAAGTCAGCTATTCTGATAAATTCAGAATTGTCCCTATATTATTATTAGTAGTAGTACTAGTTGAAATCTTCTATTTCTTTTCTAATTTCCTACCCAAGTTATTGATTTTTAAATTTTTGATTCATTTAAAATATTTATATATCACCCTATATCACATTCTCAAGGAGACCTACAGTATCATCTTCCATTGAATGCATAATTGATACATTCCCAAATGGGAGATGCATTGAACTAGTCATACAGTAGTGTAACAGGATCTTTTTCACTTTGCTTGCCAATATAAGTTTCTAAGGAGTTTTTGAATTAATGAAGAAAATACCCCACTAACTGTGTGATAGACATGTCTGTTTAAAACAGCAAGTGGCAAAATATGGTCTCCAACTTTCTTTTCCATTTAATATTATACTGTACTTTTGGTGGCAAGGATAATCACCTTACTTAAAATGCTACATAATTTACAGACGCTAAGAAGAAATTGGGTTTTACAAGTAGAAATTAGAATCAGAACAGTATTTTTTTTTAATGGCACTGTTATTAAACTATGGAAAAGGGTTAACACTGAAAGGTCACCTGAGAGCCACAGCTTTATCTTTTTCTTTTATTTCAAACAATCTTCAATATCTTAAGACGTATCATCCATTATCCATTGAAGAAGCAGAACTGGTTATACCTGCCCCAATGTGCTACCATATAATTGAAGATGATGAAAAGTAATGGTGACAGCATAAAATGTACAAGGTCGAAATGAAATCTGCATTCCACCCACAAAGCAACATTATTTTGTATAGGATCTGTCAGGATAGATTAATTAATGTGCTTGTATATATGAATAGATAAAAGAAATCAGATGCAAATTGGATATATTCCTGTCTTTAACTCTTGTATAAATATGCAAATAAAGAAGAGAGAGGTGTTTGCTTGGCATTCTCCTTCTAATACAAGAATTTGGTCAAAATAGTTTTGTGGATCTTATGGAGAACGCAAAGATCTGTGCATTTAGGAAACAATAGGATGTGAAGGCCAGGTCAAGAGCAGTTGTAAACTACAGCATGCTTTAAAGCCGAGGGGTCAAACTCAAAGCCTGTGGGTGCTTAGATCTGGCCTCCAGGGCCGCCCTGGAAACAATGAAGGCCTGCTCCCTCTACCATTGAAAATGGAGCTCAGGAGGGCCGTGCACAAGCTTCGTTTTCACAGGCAGTGTGCTAGCAAAAGAAATTACTAGCAAAAATGGCATTTGATCACATAAGTGACATCAAGCTGCCCCCCCTGTCCCCCCTGCCCCCCCAGTCAAATGCAAACCTGCTGTGCAGCCCTCAAGGAAATGGAGTTTGACACCCCTGCTTTAAAGAGATTCTGGCAAAGGCCACTGACATAGGGGGGGAACCCCTGAGGTATGTAATTTGTACTTTTGTTCTTGGGGCTCAGTAGTAAAATGTAAACCTTTTACTTCCTTGTGGACTCTTTTTGTGTAACCCCTCTTTTTCTCTATTTCTGGGCAATCAGAAGACCTCTCTGGGGATCATTGATACAGTTTTCATTGTTACAATTGCTGGAGCTTTATTAGCGCTCTCTCTATCTCTCTCCCTCCCTCCCCACTCTCTTGTTTCCTGAGCCAGCTGTAATTGGGAATGCTGAAGAAAAGTGACAGGAGAATATTTTCCCATCATTCCAGAGCAAAACAAAGCAGCCTCAAGAATAGGGCAGCATCCTCAATTTAAAATCATTTATTTAGTGACTTACAACTGTTTTTCACACTTATGACCATCCCCATGGTGACATGATCAAAATTCAGATGCTTGCCAAGTGGTTCATATTCAATGTCCTGGAAACAGGTGATCACCTTTTGCAATCTTCTGACAAAGTCATTGAGGAAACCAGATTCACTTGAGAACCATGTTGTTAACTTAACAACTGCACTGAATCACTTAACAACTATGACAAGAAAGGTCATAAAATGGGGCATAACTCTAGCGAAGGAAATTTTGGTCTCATTTGTGATTGTAAGACAAGTATATTCCCCTGTTGATAACAGGAAAAGCATAGCAGATCAACAGCGGTTGTCATAACATCTGCTGGTCATAGCTTTTGCTGTCCTAATGGCTTGGTTGGTTTACAATCTTGCACATGTAGAATGACTGTTCTGCTACTTGCCCATCAATCCATGGTGAAGAGCCCTTGTCTCTTTTGGATACTTTCTGAGCAGCCATAACGGGCCAGAGAGAATTAACACACAAGCCAAAAAATTCCAGCCTGCCTGTGTTTTATAGTGTTGCTGTTAGAGCTTAGTTTCATAATATATAGCCAATATTCCTTCAAGTCATTGTATTTAAGCATCTGTTTACTTAATTCTATGATTATCTGCTTGCCAGGAATTTAAATTGATTTTTATCAGCCTTTTCATTATTTGCTGGGACAGAAAATTGAATGATTAGATACCTGCTCTACATCACCTCCAGGTTAAATGACTATAACAGTTTTTCCACAGAGCTGGGAAAGCATTCTGAAGATCAGCCAATACAAAATACTGAAGCCTGTTTTTAATTCAGTGAAACTTACCCTTAAATGTATAATTGCTTTGGAGAGAAGATATTTAAATTGCTCCCTCTTTGCATTGAAATCTGCCTACATCGATCTTTGAAGGACACCTTACTCTGTGTTCTACCTCCTGTCTGAAGTGTCAGGCCTGTCTGGGAATGTTTGATACATTTTTTGATAGTTACGATAGCTGGACTTTGAACTAGAATTTAGTTCATACTTTTTTTTCGTGTTAATTGCAGATTTTTAAAAATGTCTGTTTTTATTGAGTTATGATTTTTAATATTCTTACATAATTAAATTGCATTGAGCCAGTTTAATGTGGTTAAAGAGGCAAACTTAGAAACCAGGAGATGGTCAGTTCTAGTCCCATTTTAGGCATGAAAAGGGGCTGGATGATCTTGGATCAGTTACCCTCTCAATTATACCCATCTCACCCGGTTGTTGGGAAAATAGGGGGAAGAAAAAGTATTAGGTATGTTCGACGCTTTGAATTTCTTATCAAGTAATAAAGGCATTATAAAAATCTAATAATTTTTTTCAAAAAATTACATTTGATCAGTTTTATGTTGTATGAAAAAATATAACATTGTTTTATGAGTATTGGAATGTATGTATGTATGTATGTATGTATGTATGTATGTACGGATGTATGTATGTATGCATGTATGTATGTATGTATGTATGTGTACAGTGACGTGCGGTCAGCTTTAAGCCTGGTGAGGCACTTTTTAGACTTGTGGACTTCAACTTCCAGAATTCCACAGCCAGGCATGCTCAGTTCCGATTTAAAGCAACAGCATTTTTCTCCCTTGGAAAATAAGTTTTCCCATTCTTTTTCTTCTCCCTCCCCCTCCTTCCTCCCTCTCTCCCTCCCTCCCCCCTCTCTCAAACAGACACACGGACACAGAAAACTTGGATCCCTCTCTCACTCACTCACTCTCAAACAAACACAAACACAGAAGTTGGATTGGATATATTTTCCAAAGGCTTGAAAGCAGCTCCTCTGCCATACCCCGCCCCCCCATTCCCCTGTTGCCTTCCAATCGGAGCCTTTGATTGCAGATGAATCACGTTGCCTTTTCAAACTTGTAATCAGTGAAGCTGGGCTTATATACTTTTATCCAGGTGTGTGTGTGTGTGTGTGTGTGTGTGTGTGTGTGTGTTTGAAAAGGCAACGTGGTTTTGTATGCAATCAAACTTTTTGAATTCCTCCCCCCTCCCCACAGACGCACCTTTTCCAGCTGTTTCAGAGAGGATTTCAACTCTGCTTTTGCCTGCCCTCATGAAAAGAAAAAAAAGCCTCTAAAAATGCCCTCTACAGGAGGCGAGAGAACACGTGACTCCTTTGCATAAGAAATTTTTCGTCTTTTAACCCTTGCTTAACTCTGCTCAAGTGATCATAAAGCTAGAGTAAAGGAGGCCCGTAGTTCTCTTGCCTCCCACTGCAGTTAAGCATTAAGCAGAGTCATCCACTGTGACTCTGGCAGCAACTACCTCAGCCTTTTTCCTTTTAATTATTCTTTTCTTTTCCTCATGATGCTGGTGAGGCCATGCCTCCCCTGACTGCATGTCCCTGTGATGATGATGTTGGGTAATGAAATGTCTGCAAGCAATAAACCAAGCTCAGAGAGCACCAAGGACTCTACATTTCAACCCTGAGCTACAAAGATTCTCTTCCATTAGATCTCATCTTGCAAATTTAAACATGGGGGAAAATGTATTTTCTACAGTGTTTCCTATGTGGCAAGTTGGTGATGTTCTTTCATTTTTTTTCAACAACAGGGATGATAAAATATTGAATTAAATTGAATTCTTCGGCTAAAGGGGATACCACGATGGATACAATTTTCCCAGGAAAACCTTCATGTAGGATTTTTTTCTTGTTTCTGCTGTTTCACGTTTATAAAAATGCAAAAAAAGCAGATGAGACCACCACATATATGAGGAACCATGGAGATTTTAGAGTAAAGGTTTGCCATTTGCCTTTGGTATTAGAACAATGATATCCTTATTTTGGTGGCATGAGGGTACCCTTTGTCCCCCTTCATATTCAAAGGTGCTCATTTCTTGTGAGCCATATAAGGCTCACCCCTAGCACCTATCCACAGCTAGATAAAATATTAAGGCCGTGTCATGAAACACTGATTGTGATGACTTTGACTGCTACACATATATATATCCAGGATCCCAATCCTTGTGCTGAGGCATTGAGGAGTTGAGGTGCTGAGTAGCGGAGGAGCTGAGGTGCTGAATTGCGGAAGTGTTGAGAAGCTAAGGTGCTGAAGTGCAGAGGTTCTGAAGTGTGGAGGTTCTGAGGTGCTGAAGTGCTGAAGTGCGGAAGTACTGAAGTGCTGAGGTTCTGAGGTGCTGAAGTGCTCAGGCACTGAAGTGCTAAAGAGCTGAGGTGCAGAGGTACTGAAGTGTTGAGGTGCTGAAGTGCTGAAGAGCTGAAGTGCGGAGGTGCTGAAGTGCGGAGGTGCTGAAGTGCGGAGGTGTTGAGGAGTTAAGGTGCTGAAGTGCGGAGGTTCTGAAGTGTGGAGGTTCTGAGGTGCTGAAGTGCTGAAGTGCGGAAGTGCTGAGGTTCTGAGGTGCTGAAGTGCTCAGGCACTGAAGTGCTGAGGAACTGAGGTGCGGAGGTACTGAAGTGCTGAGGTGCTGAAGTGCTGAAGTGCGGAGGTGTTGAGGAGTTAAGGTGCTGAAGTGCGGAGGTTCTGAAGTGCGGAGGTTCTGAGGTGCTGAAGTGCTGAGGTTCTGAGGTGCTGAAGTGCTCAGGCACTGAAATGCTGAGGAGCTGAGGTGCGGAAGTTCGGAAGTGCTGAGGTGCTGAAGTGCTACAGATCTGAAGTGCTGAGGTGCTGAAGTGCGGAGGTGCTGAAGTGCTGAGGTTCTGAGGTACGGAAGTGCTGAGGAGCTGAGGTGCGGAGGTGCTAACGTGTGGAGGACCAGCGGATCCTGGTAAGGACAAACTTCTGGCTTTATGGTCCAGTGGGTCACAGGTCACACTTCTAGAGCTGAGATGCCATTGCCCACCTTGCACCAAGCCTTGATGACATGTTTGCTTTCAGTATTTAGTGAAATGGGGGGGGCAGATACCTTGGTGGATGTCTGTAAAATCCTGTTGCCAATCCCCATTTTAAAGGCAGATAAATCATAGAATCAATATAGAGTATCAAGAAGACTTCTGCTATTTGTCGACCTCCGTTCTGATCAAACTTTGAAGAAAAAAAGCTGCAAACCTCAATAGTTGAGCTTGTTTTGCATATGAAGCTCTCATCACTATTGCAAATTTTGTTGATGCAATTGTGATGTCATGCGACCTCACAAAAAAGGTACTGTGAGGAATTAACTTGTTGGGATACCTTTGCAGATTGGCATTTGGGAACAAAGTGAGAACTTTTCCCACACACTAAATCTAAACATGTACCTCTAAGAAATTGTTTTGAATTGTTTGTGTCTGTTGTGGCATGAAAGAGAAAAATTCTTTGAATTGAAAGGCTCTTCATGGGGAATATTGACGGCCAGTTATATAGATCATTTGAGATAGTTCACAGATCCATGGCTGCATCCCAGTGGTGGGATTCAGTCAGTTCACACCTATCCGGGAGAACCGGTTGTTAACTTTATGAGCCGTTCGGAGAACCGGTTGTTGGAAGAAATCTCCTTTTGTTTTTTTCTACTTTACAGGGCTAATCCTGTAAGGAAGGCAGGAAGGAAACATTCTGGTGCTGTTTCTAACGTAATCTTTATTGCCCTCCTTACAGAAACTGCCTTTCTGGTTAACCCTAATTACATTATAACAGCTAAGGTGAAGCGCCCATCGACCTGAGTGATATTGAGTTGGTCACACCCAAAGAGTCACATGACCACCGAGCCCCGCCTACCCAGCTGGTCATTAGGGCAGAGAACCGGTTGTTAAATTATTTGAATCCCATCACTGCTGCATCCCCTACATTGTAGGATTTACATTTTTAAAGCAATGTTAGTTTTGATCTTACCTGTTATAATCTGTTAATGTTTTATTTCATTTAGCTGCCTAGTGTTGTCTTTAGGTCAGATGGGCCACATATAAATAGGAAAATTGAATTCTGTGTGGTTTAGATAGGTAGGTTGTAGCTTCTAGGAACAATTGAAGGGGTGGAAATCGCATGGGGAACAGGAATGTCTCTTACATGTTGAATTGTCTATCCATCTGCTTTCATGAAAAAGGTCATTTGATTTTAATTTGATTTTATTGAATATTTATATGCCGCCCTTTTCCCTGAGGGGACTCAGGGCGGCTCACAACAATCAGGGGAAGGGAGTGCAAGACAAGACTTAAAAAGAAAAAGAATCGTGAATAAAAGAAAATTATACATAAAACACAACATTCACTCAACATTCGGGCGGGGTGAGAGTAATCCTATCCCCAAGCCTGACGGGATAGCCAGATCTTGAGGGCTGTGCGGAAGGCCTGGACTGTGGCGAGGGTACGGATCTCCACGGGGAGGTTGTTCCATAATGTCGGAGCTGCAACTGAGAAGGCTCTCCTCCGCGTAGTCGCCAGTCGGCACTGACTGGCGGATGGAATACGGAGGAGGCCTACTCTGTGCGATCTGATGGGACGCAGGGAGGTAATTGGCAGAAGGCGGTCTCTCAAATAGTCAGATCCACTACCATGGAGCGCTTTATAGGTGGTAAGTAAGACCTTGAAGTGCACCCGACGATCAACAGGTAGCCAGCGCAGCTCACGGAGGATTGGTGTTATATGGGCGAACCGTGGTGCGCCCATGATCACTCGCGCGGCCGCGTTCTGAACTAGCTGAAGTCGCCGGATGCTCTTCAAGGGCAGCCCCATGTAGAGCACATTGCAGTATTCCAGCCTAGAGATCACAAGGGCTCGAGTGACTGTTGTGAGAGCCTCCCGGTCCAGGTAGGGCCGCAACTGGCGCACCAGGCGAACCTGGGCAAATGCCCCCCTGGTCACAGCCGACAAGTGATGGTCAAAACTCAGCTGTGGATCCAGGAGGACTCCCAAGTTGCGGACCCTGTCTGAGGGGTATAAATTTTGCCCCCCCAGCCTGATTGGTGGCACGTTGACCAAATTTTTGGGAGGAAAACACAACAGCCACTCGGTCTTTTCCGGGTTGAGTACCAGTTTGTTAGCTCTCATCCAGTCTTTAACAGCCTCAAGGCCCCGGTTCATCACGTCCACCGCTTCATTGAGTTGGCACGGGGTGGACAGATACAACTGCGTATCGTCCGCATATTGATGGTACTTAGTCCCGTGCCTCCGAATGATCTCGCCCAGCGGTTTCATGTATATGTTAAATAGCAGGGGGGACAGAACCGAGCCCTGCGGCACCCCATAGGTTAGGGGCCTCGGGGACGATCTCTCCCTCCCCACCAACACCGACTGCGACCTGTCCGAGAGGTAGGAGGAGAACCACTGTAAAACAGTGCCGCCCACCCCCACCTCCCGCAGTCGTCGCAGAAGGATACCATGGTCGATGGTATCGAAAGCCGCTGAGAGGTCGAGGAGAACCAGGATGGACGCGTAGCCTCCATCTCTGGCTCTCCAGAGATCATCGGTCATAAACTTCCCCTGTAAGTCATAGGAGATTGAAAAGTAGCTTAAGGTTATGGGACCTTATCAATTGGAATAGAAATGCCAAATATTTAGTTGAAAGAAAAAAAGGAAAGGGGAAACTGCTGGGGAAGGAAGGGCAACACTTGTCCTAAAGGATCAGAGTAGAGGAATTTGAGGGCAAATGTAATTAACCAATCATGTCCTATTCTAGACAATGTCTCTCAAGTTTACATTCCAATTTTTGAAATAAAAATGTCAAAGCTATTCTGCCTTGTCACCTATTTCTTTATCTTCTAGTTTCCCTCACTGATTTTACTATGGAAAAAGATCTGTTGAGAAAATTAAGAGAAAACATGAAGTGTCTCCAAAAAGAGGTAAGAGAAAATATTTGTTCATAGGCTGTCACAATAAACAAGTGATGGAATCAGTGATGGGATTCAGCCTGTCCGCACCTATTCGGGAGAACCGGTTGTTAACTTTCTAAGCAGTTCGGAGAACTGGGTGTTGGAAGAAATCTTATTTTGGTTTTTTCCGCTTTATAGGGCTAATCCTGTAAGGAAGGCAGGAAGGAAACATTCTGGTGTTGTTTCTAGCCTAATCTTTATTGCCCTGCTTACAAAAACTGCCTCTCCGGTTAACCCTTATTACATTGTAACAGCTAAGGCGAAGCCTCCAGCAACATGAGAGACATTGAGTTGGCCACGCCCACCTAGACACATGACCACCAAGTCCTGCCCAGCTGGTCATTAGGACAGAGAACCGATTGTTCAATTGTTTGAATCCCACCACTGGATGGAATGTATAAAAATTTAAGAAAGACAGATAGGCAGATTAGGTAGTTAGAGACAGACAGAAAGAACATTAATTGTGGTTTCTGTTACACCATGGTTAAGGCATCAACCTGCAAACTCAGAGACCGACATTTCTTGCCCCACTATAGAAGCAAAGACAAGAGGGTCACCCTGAGCCAGTCAGCTTCTCTTAGCCCTAGGAAGAAAGCAACACCGAATCACTTCTGAAAAACCTTGCTAAGAAAACTGCAGGGACTCCTCCAGCCATTCCCTGAGAATCATTAAAAACTTTGGGTCTTTGGTCATTGCAGGAGGAACGATTGAGACTTCCTCTTCTGTCATCTACCACCGAAGAATGGAGATGTGCTGAGGTATATAATGTATATTTGTAGCTCACCTTAGAATATATTTATGAGAAAAATAAAAACAAATGATTTCTTCACAATTGGTAATTGTGAATAATGCATGTGCAGCATATTTTATAGAGTATATATGTTCGCTTTATATTTCTACTATATGGATGAAATCCATACACACACACATCTATTCAATACAAACTAGTTTATTTGAAACTTCTATTCAAGAATGGCAATTGTCAGAGTTCATGCTCATTCTTGGTTGGCTCCTTCTTTGCCACATTAGCTAGTTTCTTTGGCCACATACAACACCAATGGCAGTGAAATAAAATGTAGATGATTCAGATTTTGTTTGAACCACCGTGTTTTGCGTTTCCTAAAGAAATGAACTAACACTAAATCATTCTTTTTCTATCCCAGTGTGAATAACCTTTATTGCCTGTATTGAACATCTACAGCAATAAATCGGGAGTTGCACATTTGTGCTCATCTTGACATGTATGATTTTAATATGCACAAATATGCTTGTCTACACCCCAGACTTTTTTTCCTAAAGAGGATGTTTCAACAAATATCTTCTTTACACTGACATGAGAGAATTTACGGAAAACAAATTCATGTAATTCTTCTCATGACCATGAAATGAAGGAAATTATCAAGCAAGCGTTTAAAATTAATTTTGTTTTTCATTCTTCACGGAACTGCCAGGTTTCCCGGAGTCTAGAAAAGCACATGGACCAGAACATCAGTTTAAAGATGCGTTCCCATCAGGTAAGCAACCTAGCATGTGAGGAATCTGTTGAGAGTCCAGTACCCGAGAGACAATTCATGTCATAAGAAGAGGTGAAGAAGCCCAGCAGGGGTGATGGGGTGGGGGTAGGGGGTAGTGAGTGGGCTGATATGGAAATATATTCCTGACTTGTGATGTATTTTGGCTTCTCTAGATTGTTCAGACAAAAACAGAAAAACTGGAAGGAGATCTGAAGAGAACAAGGGACCAGAGTTATATGTAAGTCTTTGCATAGTTCATCACATCTTTTTATAACCCTATTCAGTTCACACTTTCAATACAACATTCATCATTTGTCCATTGGCAATGGGACTGGCCATTTTATGAAACAAGTGATGGAAAATTATATTCTAGTAAAGCTTGGGAAAAAAGGGTGGAATGTGTTGTAATTGTATCAAAAGGTTTATAATTCAAGTACAACCCCCCCCCCCAAGGGCCTAATTTCTCTCTGGTCTTCATAATTTGCCAAAAGACAATGGAAATCTCAAAACTTCTGGCAGAAAAAGAGGAGCTCAAAGTCCAAATTCAGGAGCTTATAAAGGAAAACCACTAACTGGCCAAAGAAAAAGAGGAGCTCTGCGAAGAGTATAAAGAGTATAAAGAAAAGATGAGCAGGTTAAAAAATTTAGATAGCCACCCTGACTTTCTCTTCCTTTCTCAGCTATTTCAATTAGTTTTAATTTTAAACAAGTTTTATAATTCAAATAAAAAAAACCTAAGGGAGCTAATTACACTTTGCTCTTGATATTTTACAGAAAAATTAGTTCAGAGGAACTTGGGCAGCTGGAGAAACTGAGGCAAGAGAACGAGAGACTCTGCTGTAAGGCTCAGAAAGAAGCTGCGGAGAAAGCAGAGCTCCTACATGAGAATAATGATCTCAAGGAAGAACTTTATAGGTAAGAAATATTTAGATAGCGATTTGACTTTTTCTTTCAAATTCAGATTTATTTATTAGATCCCTTAGGCCAGATATACTGGATAAAAGAAATATTCCATGTATGTATGTATGTATGTATGTATGTATGTATGTATGTATGTATGTATGTATAACTGAGTAAGAGAAGAGCAATAGTTATAATGGAATGCAATAATAATTAGTAATTCAAGTAACAAATTAAGAGGGCTAATATCTATCTGGTCCTCATAATTTACAGAAAGATAGCAGTGATGTCAAAACTGACCGTAGAAAGTGAAGAGCTCCGAAACAAAACAGAGATTCTGACGTTCAAAAATATTGAACTTACCGATGAGAAAGAGGAGATCTTCAGAGCGTACGAAGAAATACTGTGCAGGTGAGAAATTTTTAGATAGCCACCACAAAATACTTCTTCCAGAATTTCATATTAGGGTCTCCTTATCTTAGAAAGCTTGGAGAAACCTGACATTCTCCTTACTTTAGAAAGAAATTAACAAACTATGTCTCTTATTCTTTTACATATACAAATCTAGGAGTTAGTCTCATGGAATGGGAAGATACGTATAGAAGAGACTTTTCAATCTCCATCCCCCGGTGCCCAACAATATTTATATACTTTCAGAGTGAGAGTTTCCTGACATCAAAGCAGTTCCCGTTATTTTAACTAAGAATACTTTGTTGTTGACCCAGATTCACAGCTAACATTCTGATTTTTTTTCAGAGAGGAACTACTGAGGATAGGCCGCTGCACCTTATTGACAGACAGAGACCAGATGGAAGACAAGACAGAAGCTCAAGAGAAAATGGAACCTCAGATGGTAGAATATCAATTGAACCCCAAATGGCTTAAAGCTTCGGTAGATAAAATTAAAAAATCTAAGGAACCCGGGTCAAATATTCTGAGGTGGCTGCAGAAATCTCTCAAACTCCTAAAAGAGGATTCCTCTGAATGGTCAAAACACACCCTGCCAGAATGGCTTAAAGCATCTGTCACCAACCTCCTGGAGGAATGTGCTAAAGCAGCCAGGGAGGATGTGAATGATTGGCTAGAAGCATCAATAAATCATCTCCAGGAAAAAGGGCCAGAAACGTGCGAGTTAGATGTGGAGGGATGGCTAAAAGCATCTATTATAGGCATTCAACATCTATAAAAGTTCAAGTCAGAGTCTTGTGGAAGCCAGAAAAAAAGGGATGGCTTGCTGAATCAATAGAAAACCTGAAGAAGGGGACTTCTTGTGATGACGTCACCGTGCTTAGAGTGGAGGGAAGGAAGCTCTCCTAACTTCTAACTCTAACTCCTTTGTTTGGGCTCTTTTTTGAGCACTGTTGATCCTGAAGGGGTTAACAGATTAAAGGGGATACTCTGTAGATGCTGGGGTGATAAGGCAAATCCCCCCACGGATAGGAGAAACCCCCTAAATGGACAAGGAGATATCCTACAAAAGTTCAAGTCAGAATCTCGTGGAAGCCAGAAAAAAAAAAGGGATGGCTTGAAGAATCAATAGAAAACCTGAAGAAGTAATGTCCTGAAGGATCTGAAGAATATGTTAAAATGACTTCGAGGATCCTTAGAAAGCCTGTCCCTTTCTAGAGAACCTAGACCAGTTCCTGAAAAATGTCTTCCACAATCCTTGAAAAACCTGGAAGAGGAAGGTCCTGAAGTATCTAAACAAGATGCCAACAAATGGCTTGAAATAGCTATAAAGAATATTGAGGAAGAAGGACCTAAAACGCCACTCCTAGATACTCAGGAATGCCTTGAAGCCTCTATTAAAAGCATTCGGGATCTACAGAAGTCCAGATGGGAAGGTTTGAAAAATCAATAAAGAACCTCAAGAAGCAATGTTCTGAAGGAACCGTGGAAAAAATATATTTCAATGGCTTCAAGGATCCTTAGAAAGCTTTGCATTTTCTGAAGAACCTATACCACTTCTTGAAAAATGGCTTCAGGAATCCTTGAAAAACTTGGAAAAGGTCCCGAAACATACAAACAAGATGCCAAAAATGGCTTGAAATATCTGTAAACAGCTTCAAAGAGGAAGGACCATGAAGCATCCCATCTAGGTCCTCAGGAATGGCTTGAAGCATCTATTAAGGGCATCCAGGATCTCAAATGATCTAAGGAATCAAAAACAAGAATGGGAAGACGAAGGAGAGAGTGATTTGGGTAGAACTTGCTTGCTCTGAAAGAAACTGAAGTATGGATGGATGGCTTCAAACATCATTAGCAAGTTCCAGACAGCCTGGTTCTACTGCATCCAAAACAGATATGCAAGTATAGCTACAATCATCTCTGCAAAAACTCAGTCAAGAATCCCCAGAAGAAGCCAAAAACAATTGTGGAAGAATGGCTCTAGGAATCCAGAGAAAATGCCCTGAAGAATCCAAGCAAAAAGTGAATGAGTAGCTTGAGAAAGCCTTAAATGACTTCCATGGGGGAGGGCCTGAAACTCCCCATCCATTTCATCTTGGTGAGAAAATGCCCTGAAGAAATCATGCAATATGAGAAGCAGTAGCATGAGATCTGGGATCAAGTTGACAAAATGAACAAACTGGAAACCTCTCAGCAAGTATTTATTGTTTTGGTTTTTAAGAACTTAATTGGCTTTTTTGGACTGAGTGACATACTGTTTTCTTAATGGACTATGGTATTACCACATGAGCTTCATAATTAACGAACCTTTGTCATCAACAGTTGTGATTATCTAGATGCTGCCTTAAGTTGGGTGGGAGGATAAAAGAAAGAGAGAGGAGGAAAAAAGGAAAAGGAAATAAGGAGAGATTGATATGGAGGAAGGAAAGGAAATAAGGGCCAAAGAACAAGCACAATTTATGCCAAAATGCCAAGAATGGATAGACAATGGTAGAGCACAGAGAAACAAAGCTTTGGAAGTGAAAAGGAATCAACCAAAATCAGGAGGGTCCCTTGACTGCAGCATTGCCAGCATAACAATTCATCTTATGGGGAAGGGAAGAGGTGCATTATCAGGAAACCTCTCGAGACTTCCATGCCCATCAGACAGTTACAGACCATGGTCTCATCCACAGTCTGGGCTATACACTCAGGGCCTTTGAGTATCATCATTACTACAGCGGAGTAACTTATGGGGTTCCCAGCAGCTGGACGGAGATCATTGGACCTGAAACTGTGGCAGCATGAATGGATTTCCAGAAAAATTGCAGACTATGGGAATCCTTTCAGCAGTTCCCAAAACGCTGCACAGCTGTTTGCACTACTCAGGTGATCCTGAGGATCAGGCAAACATCAAGTGGTCTCAACAACTCTCTAAAATAATGCAAATGACCAGCTGTCTGCAAGGAATATCAATCCTCTCCTTCCCACCACCCAAAGCTGAAGAAGCTTTTTGAATGAAGAGGGAAACATCTTCTAAGACTTGATTGGTTCTTCTATTTAATTTGCCTTCTGCAGGTACTTAATAAAGCCTGAAATCTCCTCATTAACTGGTGTGTTCATTGTGTTTGGATACTCAAGGAACCATTTTTTCGGCCCCTGGGCCATTGCCTGATACTTGGCGAAAAACACACACAGACAGACACATAAACACATCTGATTTATCATATGAAATGTATTTATTTATTATTTATTTATTAATTAGACTTATATACCACTTCATAGGGCTTTCAGCCCTCTCTAAGCGGTTTACAAATTTTTAGCAAATTGAGTCAGCAACTTGCCCCCACATTCCGGGTCCTCATTTCACCCACCTCGGAAAGATGGAAGGCTGAGTCGACCTTGAGCCGGTGAGATTTGAACCGCTGAGCTGCAGATCACAGTCAGCTAAAGTGGCCTGCAGTACTGCACCCTAACCACTGCACCACCTCAGCTCAAATACTCAAATGTATTTTCTTTCAATAACAAAGTAAATTTACAATCAAACGAGGATCTCTGGTAAAACAGTCTCTCACCAGAAATCAACTGGATCCATAAGGTATCTGGGGCAGACCACCAGAATGTGTCTGGCCTTGCGTGGGCATCCCAAAGCAGGCTGCAGCACTACCCATCAACTCACACTATGGCATATGCCAAGGATAGGAAGCGTTGCCTGTTTTTCTGCCCAGTGACCTCCCTGTCTGAGGAAAGATGCTGGAGAGGAGCACAAGCCCCTTGCCACTTGGTCTGTGAGGGAAGAACCCAGGCTCTGCTCTCCCCACGTGAAACGGAGTGCATCGTCTCCATGCCAGGAGCAGCCTTCCTCCCAAGACGTTTTTCTAGAAACCAGAGTTCTGGGCTGGCTTGCTGATTCCACAGCAAAGACAGTTAGTATTTGGGCCCCAGGAAAGAAAGCCTTCCGTTCCTTTCATTCTAGGTTAAGCTGAAAGAAAAGAGCTCACAAAGGGCCACATAATACTGTACTACACCCACTCCTGCCAAATGATCTCACCTAATGGTTTCATCTACTGTTGGGATTAAAAAGGAGCAGCAACAAACTCTGGACACTCAGACCATGCTATTCATATGCTTGCCCAGTGCTTGGAGGCTTTGAATTTCACCATAGGGAGGATCCACCCACCTCAACCCTGGCTCTCAGTGGGGTATGTGCTCCTCAAGAGACAGCCGCTAGGCAGTTTGGGTTTTCTCTGGACTCACAACTATTGTTCCAGGAGTGGTTGGTAACTGCCTTTGCACAAAGCTATCTCCTGCAGCCATTCTTGGACTGAGAGGAATGCTCACAGTCTGTCACAAATTGGTCCTTTCACAGTTGGAGTCATGCAACGGGCTGTACAGCTAGTCATGTTGTGGAAACTTTCTGGTTTTTTCTTAGGCACAATACAAAGTCCTGGGCATCACTTTTCAAGCCACAAATACAGAGATCCAGGATACGTGCCTCTCTCTGAGGGTACATGCCCATCTGACCATGTCAGATAGGGTGAGTCCCTCTTGGCCCCCTCGCTTAGATGTTGTCACCCAGTGAAACCTAGTTAGTGCATCTTTCCCATAGCTGCCCTGCCCCGTGAAAGAGGATTATGAGATCCAGCAACCTATCTCCATCCCCTTACTGGGTGGTAAGGAGACCGCAAACAGCTGGTTCTTTCCCCAATACATGGGGTAGGTTGAGACTACAGTCCAGAAGGTGTGGTGGTAAATGTGGGAAATGGTTTCGCAGGTACCATACGGTGTACAGTTTGTAGTTACTATCGTTTTGTTGATTTTTATATTTTATTGTTATGCACTGACCCATCAGGCATATTGTGTATAAAATGTGTGTCCACATCAATCTCTTAAAGTGAATGAGTTCAGATTCTGGGTTCTTTTGGTCTCTGGTATGGTTCCCTGGGTTTGTTTGCTTGGATCTGCAGGGGAAGAATTTCTGTGGTTTTAAAGACTGATTCTAAAACGGCAAAAAACTCTGACCAATTAGCATTGTGTATGTTATAGTTGAGGCCTTTCTGGCATATTGTGCTTCCCAGTAGAGAATGGTCAACTGGATGTGTTGACTATTCATTTGGGCTCATTTGCCTCTTTGTTTGTGGAGTTTAGCTTGAGTAGTTTGATTTGGAAGTTTGTTTTCCTTTTTTCGGCTTAGAGATGGAGTCATGACAGTGTCAACATTTTTGGGTTTGTTCCAGTTGCTCCTTGAGGTTGTTTACGGTGCATCACCATAAAACACAAATCAACTAAGTAGCTTAAGAAGACAAAACCAGAGGCCATCTACAACATGTGGAATAAGGGCCGCTATGTAGGACAGAGAGACAGACTGCATCCATAAACACTAACTGGCAGTCAGAAGACATATACACACAAAAACCCCTTAATCTTACAACACATACACACTCAACTATAGTTTCAATTGGGAAACTGTGACCATCCTAGACCAAGCCAAATCCCAAAAGAGAGATTAACACAGTGGGAAGGGACTTTGTAGTTCCTCTAGTTCAACTCCTCCCCTCCCCACACAAGCAGGAGACTCTACTCAGATGACAGTTGAGTCCCTTCTTGAAAGCTTCCAGTGATGACGCTTCCACAACATCTTAAGGCAAGCTATTCCATTGGTTGATTGCTCTCACTGTCAAAAAATGCCTCCTTATTTCCAGGTTGAATCTCTCCTTGTTCAGTTTCCATCCATTATTTGTTGTCTGGCCTTCAGGTGCTTTGGAAAACAGCTTGACCCCCTTGTCTCTGTGGCAGTCCCTCAAATATTGGAACACTGCTATCATGTCTCCCCTGGTCTTTCTCTTCACTAGACATTGAGCCATCCAGCAATGGACACATAGAGATAAATCACATTCACACATCATTCAAAAGAGACAATAAAAAGGCTAAGAAGGAAACAAAAAGACTAGAATGAATCCTCTCCAGTAGTCTACACCCGGGGATTAACACCAAACAACCAAACCGAAAAGAATATCCTAATCAAGGAGAAAATCATACCCCCAACACTGACATGGCAAATTACAAGTAGTCCTCAATTTATGGCCATAATTCAGACTAGAATTTCTACTGTTAAGGAAGGCAGTTGTTAGGTGATTCAAACCCAAATTTATGACTTTTTTTGCCATGGTTCTTAAGTGACAATGGTAGACCAAAGACAAAAAGGGATGACCAAGATTGTATATGACATACACCTAACCTAGAGAGCAGCTCACTGAATCAAAGAGATCCTTGGGAACTAGGAATTATGCCAGTGAGAGCTGGATGATTCAGGAAGATAACCATCAAAGTTAAGGAGTCCTCAATGATAGCCTACCAAGAAATCTCAAGCCAATGGAATATGTTTGAGGACTGACAATAGCATATTTGGCAAGGAAAAAAAAGAAAGAAAGAAAAACAAGAACTATTAGAGGAAGAACTTTAAAAATTGGAAGCGGATCTGCAAAAAGATCTATAAAAGAACCAACATAAAGGGAAAGAGAGATTTGAGAAAACATAAACTTAATTTGAAGTTTTGAAGAAGAAATGGTTCAGAAAATTAAAATAGCTAAACAACTTTTTTTTTGACAACGCAAACAAGTGTGGTTAGCCCACAAACTAAAAAAAGAAAAAGAGAAGAGAATAATGCATTAATTAAAGATGAAAAAGGAAACATACAACACTAGAGGGAAGAAAAAAAATATAATACAAAATTTCTTTTAATATTATACAGCCATGAAAACATACCCACAAAATAACATTGAACAATACTTAAATAACATGAATTTTTTTAAAAAATTGGGGAGACCAAAAGAGAAATGTTAAATGGAAAAATTATAATAATGGAATTATCACAGGAAGTGAAGATCCCAAAAAAATAACAAGACACCAAGCCCAGATGGAATACCTGATGAATTCTATAAGAATTTACAGGAACTAATAGAAACAGTAATCCTGGATTTGTATAAGGAAGCACTTACAGAGACTAAATTACCAAAAACATGGACGGAAGCATACATAGCACTTATACCCAAAGAAGATTCAGACCATCAAGAACTAAAAAAAAATTCCAGACCCATTTCATTATTTCATACAGACTAAAAAATGTTTACATCTGTAATTGTGAAATGATTTTTAAAAAATACTAAATGAAACTATTCACGCAGATCAAAATGGATTTCTACCGAAACGACAATTGAAAAATAATATGAGAATAATTATAAACACACTAGAATATTATGAAGCAGAGCCCAGGAAACAAGTTGCACTGATTTTTTGGATGTCCAAATGACCTTTGACAACTTGAATTGGCAATTCATTACTACACAATTAAAAAACAGGCAATTTGGAAGGAAATTTATGAAGATGGTAGAATCAATATATTCAATTCAAATGGCAAAAGTACTAATAATGCAAATGTTACAGAGAAATATAATATTTTGAAAGGCTTAAGACAAGGATGCCCTCTATCACCCTTATTATTTATTTTAACATTAGAAGGGCAACTAACGGAAATTAAACAGGGACAAGAAATAAAAGGACTAAAAATTGAAAAAGAATAATATAAAGTCCAGGCGTTGCGGCTGACTTAGTATTCCTTTTAGAAGAACCATTAGTAATGGAATCCAAATTAATAGGAAAATATAGAGGAATTCGGCAAAGTGGCAGGACTTAAAATCAGCAAGAGCAAAACAAAGATCATACTCAAAAAATCTTACTAAAAAACAAGGAAGAGAATCGGAAGAAATAATGGCCATGCAGATAGCAAAAAAAAAAAAGTGAAATATTTAGGAATTTGGTTAACAGGAAAACGTCCAACAATCAAAGAAGACAACTATAATAAGACTATGCAATGAATAAAAAAAGATTTGGAAAATTGGAAAAAACTGCAACTTTCACTTACAGGAAGATTAGCTGCAGTTAAAATAAATAATAAAATAAAATGTTTCAATGGTGTTCTAGCCCAAGCTCCAGTATCACATCTGGAGTGGACAGCCATTGGTTGATTTGTGCACTAGAGGGGATTGGAGGGTGTGTATGGTGCAGAAGAACCTCTGGTCATGACCATAATTCATTCCATAATTTTGGTTGCAACCTGATTAGGTCATGACCCAAACCTAACCAAAATTAAAGCAAAATTAATACAACAGCCACATGGGGACGTTGTTGCTCGGTGCTTACAAAAAAATGGCCTGGAAGGGGAAATTGGCAGTGGCCATGGTTAATCACATGGTTCATCATGGCCATTAATTATCTAATATTCTCTCCCTTCACTTTAGAATGTTCTCCTAATGTCCAGCTGAAAACCTTCCATTTTTTGATTCTGTCTTCTGAAGCACCAGAGATAAAATTGACTCTCTCTCAGGTTCTTCTGGAGACAGTAATTCCCTTTTCCCTTAAAATTTACGAAACTAATCAGTAGTCTCTCAACATGTCCTCATGAAAGAGTTAAAAGCCCTACCCACAGAGAAGATAGAAAGACAGAACAACCCTCCCTCAGCCACCTTGCTCATAACTGGACTGTTCCAATAATTGAGAGAGTCACATAGGTCTGTTCCACCCTTGACATGGGTCAGTTGCCACTTGAGAACATTAACCAGTGTTATGTTCCAGGCACAGATGTGTCCAAAGGATTTCCCCACAGGCAAAATAGGATGGTAAAGTTAGATGATAATTCACCAGAGGGACGAAACAAAGCAGACACATGGTGGACATTGAGAAATCCTCAATAGTTTTTGGAATCGTTTGTTGAAATGGTGTGACTTCAAAATAGCCATTGTTGCAGAAAGGAATCCACCCACTGAGATGCTCTCATGACCTGCAATGGTTCTACTCCATCATACTTTAGAGTCAAAGAACTTTTGGTATAATGAATATAGTAGAAGCATTCCTAAAGTCCAACTTGATAAACAACCAAGAGGTTTTCAGGTGTTCTAGTTGTTCTGAAATTAGTAAAAAAGGAAATAATGTTTCAATGGTGTTCTAGCCCAAGCTCCAGTATCACATCATAGTGGACAGCCATTGGTTGATTTGTGCACTAGAGGGGATTGGAGGGTGTGTATGGTACAGAAGAACCTCTGGTCATGACCTTAATTCGTTCCATAATTTTGGTTGCAACCTGATTAGGTCATGACCCAAACCTAACCAAAATTAAAGCAAAATTAATGCAACGGCCACATGAGGACGTTGTTGCTCGGTGCTTACAAAAAAATGGCCTGGAAGGGGAAATTGGCAGTGGCCATGGTTAATCACATGGTTCATCATGGCCATTAATTATCTAATATTCTCTCCCTTCACTTTAGAATGTTCTCCTAATGTCCAGCTGAAAACCTTCCATTTTTTGATTCTGTCTTCTGAAGCACCAGAGATAAAATTGACTCTCTCTCAGGTTCTTCTGGAGACAGTAATTCCCTTTTCCCTTAAAATTTACGAAACTAATCAGTAGTCTCTCAACATGTCCTCATGAAAGAGTTAAAAGCCCTACCCACAGAGAAGATAGAAAGACAGAACAACCCTCCC
The DNA here is from genome assembly GCF_051295495.1 of Thamnophis sirtalis. Lineage (NCBI taxonomy): Eukaryota > Metazoa > Chordata > Lepidosauria > Squamata > Natricidae > Thamnophis > Thamnophis sirtalis. The sequence continues at coordinate 41,724,874 of NW_028261381.1, read as the reverse complement.
TCAGCCACCTTGCTCATAACTGGACTGTTCCAATAATTGAGAGAGTCACATAGGTCTGTTCCACCCTTGACATGGGTCAGTTGCCACTTGAGAACATTAACCAGTGTTATGTTCCAGGCACAGATGTGTCCAAAGGATTTCCCCACAGGCAAAATAGGATGGTAAAGTTAGATGATAATTCACCAGAGGGACGAAACAAAGCAGACACATGGTGGACATTGAGAAATCCTCAATAGTTTTTGGAATCGTTTGTTGAAATGGTGTGACTTCAAAATAGCCATTGTTGCAGAAAGGAATCCACCCACTGAGATGCTCTCATGACCTGCAATGGTTCTACTCCATCATACTTTAGAGTCAAAGAACTTTTGGTATAATGAATATAGTAGAAGCATTCCTAAAGTCCAACTTGATAAACAACCAAGAGGTTTTCAGGTGTTCTAGTTGTTCTGAAATTAGTAAAAAAGGAAATAATGTTTCAATGGTGTTCTAGCCCAAGCTCCAGTATCACATCATAGTGGACAGCCATTGGTTGATTTGTGCACTAGAGGGGATTGGAGGGTGTGTATGGTACAGAAGAACCTCTGGTCATGACCTTAATTCGTTCCATAATTTTGGTTGCAACCTGATTAGGTCATGACCCAAACCTAACCAAAATTAAAGCAAAATTAATGCAACGGCCACATGAGGACGTTGTTGCTCGGTGCTTACAAATATATGGCCTGGAAGGGGAAATTGGCAGTGGGCATGGTTTATCACCACCCAAATATGTGTTCGTGACCAGATTCAAAACTTTTGTGAATTTCTTGGTCAGAACCCGATTTGGTCATGATCAGAAGTGTTCATGACCAGAGGTTCTACTGTATCTGCCATGACATTGAAATCTCTAGGTGTTTTGAAAAAGGAGGACATGATGTTTGGGCTTGGTTGCCAGAACGTATCTCCATGACAACAGGTTTGTGACTTCAGACTGACATTTTGCTGTTATAAGTACCCGCAAGCACAGCTGAATTGTTGAATTGGGCCCGGATCCTCGGTTTCTGCTAACTCTTTCAGAATTTCTGCCAATCCTTCCTGAAACTGGATGTTCGGGGTGAATTTCATTCTACAAAGCGTGTTTTCCAAAGACGAGCATGCAACAGTCAGTCCAAAGCTTAAGTGCAGAGTCAGGGTTGTCAGCCAGTCCAAGGATCGAAGGTTCAAATGTGAAATTAATACACAGGGATCACATTTGAGCTAACCCTCCTTTCCTGCTAAGAGCAGAGAGGGAGCCAAGTCTGTTCTGTAGGCCGTCACTCCTCAGAATGTTGTTGCAACAAACTGCCACTGTCTGATTCTTTTTTTTTAAATAAATGTTTTTTTTAATTTTAATTAAAACAAGTACAGCATCTTTCTTTACATCTGTAGAAAATGTATCAATCGATTACAGATCCTCCACAATCAACAAACATAACTCATATTACCTCAAGCATTATTATATATCCATTTTCATTTGACTGTAATTATTATTTAAAAATATTAATACAAGTAATAATCTTGAACAATACCTGCCCACACCAGTGGGGGAAAAAAACAAAACAAAAAGAAAACGCAAAAAAAAAAAAGACACAAACTACAAAGGACAAGGCAGGAAAGGAAAACAAAACACAGGTATCTATTATAAAAAAAAAAAAAGAAGTATATCAGCTGGTTACAACATGCTTTGGTGCTTCTCTTCCATTAACTCATATTAATTCAAGTATCTTGACTCGAATGTTTACCATATTAACATCATTATACCTTCAGTTTTAATTACCTATAGTTATTTAAACATCCTTCATCCTTAACTATGCCAAAGAATTAATCCATAACACATGCTGACCTTTCATTTACTTGCTTGTAAAATCCTCTATTAGCATCAAATCCTCATATCCTATTTTAGCTGAACATCCATAATATTTAATTATGTCATATATCATAACATTTTCCCAGTATTGATTAACATTTGATTGTATGTATTTTATTTAGTTTTTATAATAGTAATAATTGTTGTAGTTAATACTCTTTATGTATAATTCAAAAATGTTTTCTCATATCCAATTGTTATATATCATATCAACTCCACATTATATACATTACTATCAATATCAGTTATTATTCAGCTATATCTGTTACAAAGAGAGCAATTAGGTTTAGCTAGATTTCAATTGTATTCTTCAGTCTATTAGCCAATTCCATATTATATACATTACCATCAATGTCAATTATTATTCAGCTATATCTATTACAAATTAAAGTAATCAGATTTAGCTAATTTTAAGTTGTATTTTCCCATCTGTCAGCCTGTGTCCCTCCAACAGCGAGATTTTCACAGTCCAATAGCCATTCGTTGGATAAATTTACCAAATGTTTTTATAAGCAAATCCAGACAAAGATATCTTCGCACCTTTTGACTCTGAATGTCAGTGATGAAATAATAATGTTGTCCCGGGCTTGTAAAATTTTTCAAATTGACTTTAATTCTCAAGGGTGGATTTTCCATTCCTCCTGCACTCTGTCTCTTTAAATGAGTCTTCTTTATAGCTCCCCCCCTCCTTTCTTCCTCTGAGATAGACCAGACGCCATTTCTCACATTTTCCATTTGTATTTCAGGAACATTTAAACATTCAACGATCTCAGTTTTTCCTTCATATTTTAAAATCAGATGATCCAATTTTCTTTCCAGTCTCTGGTAAGAGTCAAAAAGCTCTCGACATGCGGAAAAAAGAATCTGGAGTGAAATCTTAGAGGTATTTTGAGACACCATGATGTGTCGCAGTTAAAAATTGCAAGCTGTGCAATCTTATCTGATCGTAAACAGAGCCAAGTAATAAAAATGTCAGATCGTGAAGGGCTAATTAGTAGAAAATAAACTTTACGATCCACTGAGGGAGAGTCAGAGGGGGGGGGGGATGTCGAAGAGTTTCTTGAAGCATTTAAGAAGTAAAGTAGCCACAAGCCATAAATCCATTTAAAAAAAACCAATTCGCCGCTAAATTCTTCTATTCTTTGGTTTCAATTAGCTTAAGCTTTTAGTGCGGACAGTCTCTCTTGAATAATAAAATCAGCTTACCAGATGACATCACTTCTGCCATTCTTAGGGGCAACCTGCAGTTTCAGTTAGCACGCAGCTAATCCAGAAAGGAATTGGCACGAGGGGTTAATACCCCCCCCCCCCAGAGACTTTGCGAACGTCTCTGAGGTCACTGGGTCTCCCCTCACCTTTCACTGTCGTCTCCGGGACAGCTAGGGTTCAAAAACCCATCCAAAAATCCTTCGGTATAGAGGAATTTCAGGAATAGCCTGAAACTCCATCTTCTCACTGCTAAGCCCCGCCTTCTTCCCCACTGTCTGATTCTTTACTCTGTTGTTAGGCAACTAAATGAATGGAACTTTCCATATGTTCTCCTCTCTCCTTTCATGGGCCATGACTGGTCAATGCTTCAGGAGCCAAAATAAAACAGCCAAAGGGACAAAGCACAACCTAACCTTGCCCCCTTCTGGATATAACATGGTTTAGTTAGATCACCATTGATCATAATTTGAACCTTCTGAGATGTACATATTGACTTAATTCCTTGAATAAAATTGTTGTCAAAGTGCATAATTTCCAGAACTTTAAACAAAAAAGACCAATCCCATTCAAAAGCTTTCTCTGCAAAACATGCCTTGTTTTTTATGTTGTAAATATCCTAAGGCATCCAATAAAGTTTTCTTTGATTAACAGAACACTAGAGCTGGAAGAGACATTGGATGACTTCTACTCCAACCCACCCTGCTCAAGAAGAAGACCCGACACGATAACTGGCTGTCCAATCTCTTCTTAAAAAACACCAGTGATGGTGCAGCCACGACTTCTGGAAACAAGTCGTTCCACTGATTAATTGATTTGGAATTTCTGAAATAGGCTGAATTCAGATCCCCCATCAAATTCAAAACCACTAAAACCATTTCTGGGGTAGGACTCTCAGCCAAGAAGCAGATGAGACCACCACGTATATGAGGAACCATTGGGAATTTAGGGCAAAGGTTTGCCATTCACCTTTGCTATTAGAACTATGATATCCTTATATTGGTGGCATGAGAGCACCCCTTGTCCCCCTTCATATTCAAAGATGCCCAGTTCTTGTGAGCCATGTGAGGTTCACCCCTAGCACCTATCCACAGCTAGATAAAACATTAAGTCTGTGTCATGAAACACTGATTGTGATGACTTTGACTGCTAAAAGAGACAATAAAATAGGCTAAGAAGGAAACAAAAAGACTAGAATGAATCCTCTCCAGTAGTCTACACCCTTATAAGCAAGGATTAATACCAAACAACCAAACAGAAGAGAATATCCTAAGCAAGAGAAAATTATACCCGCAACCCTGACATGGCAAATTACAAGTAGCCCTCAATTTATTATCATAATTCAGACTAGAATTTCTACTGTTAAGAAAGGCAGTTGTTAGGGGATTCAAACCCAATTTTATGACTTTTTTTTGCCATGGTTCGTAATTGATAACAATGTTGTTAACAAGTGAATATTGCTTCCCCCATTGACTTTGCTTGTTAGAAGCTGGAAGAATAAGTTGCAAATGGAGATCATATGACCTGGGGAACTCCAACCACTAAAAACACATGCCTATTGCCAAGCACCCAAATTTTGATCACACGACCATGGGAATCATGCAATGGTTGTCAGTGTATTGATTATAAATCACTTTTCCCTGTGCTGTTGTAACTTTGAATGGTCATTAAACAAATGGTTATAAGTCAAGAACTAGCTGTACTGTATATGAATAGGGATCAAACCCTCATACTGATGGTGATGATGCAGTGATGTGCGGTGAGCTTTATGGCTGGTGAGGCAGCAATTGTTTTAGACTTGTGGACTTCAACTCCCAGAATTCTACAGCCAGGCATGCTCAGTTCCAATTTAAAGCGACAGCATTTTTCCCCCTTGCAAAATAAGTTTTCCCATTCTTTTTCTTCTCCCTCCCCCTCCTTCCTCTCTCTCTCCCTCCCTCCCCCCTTTCTCAAACAGACACACGCACACAGAGAACTTGGATCCCTCTCTCACTCACTCACTCTCAAACAAACACAAGCACAGAAGTTGGATTGGATAGATTTTCCAAAGGCTTGAAAGCAGCTCCTCTGCCATACCCCCCCCCACTCCCCTGTTGCCTTCCAATCGGAGCCTTTGATTGCAGGTGAATCACGTTGCCTTTTCAAACTTGTAATCAGTGAAGCTGGGCTTATATACTTTTATCCAGGTGTGTGTGTGTGTTTGTGTATGTGTGTGTGTGTGTGTGTTTGAAAAGGCAACGTGGTTTTGTATGCAATCAAATGTTTTGAATTCCTCCCTCCTCCCCACACACACACTTTTCCAGCTGTTTCAGAGATGATTTCAACTCTGCTTCTCCCTGCCCTGCCCTGCCCTCCCTCATGAAAGGCCAGAGCTCTGTCAGACTGAGCTAGCTGCTCCCAGAGAACTCTAAAAAGCCTCTAAAAATGCCCTTTACAAGAGGCGAGAGAATACGTGCCTCATTTGCATAAGGAATTTTTTGCTTGTTAACCCTTGGTTATCTCTTAAAAGGCAAAAAATTCCTTATGCACAGGAGGCCCCTAGTTCTCTGGCCTTCTCCTATGGTTAACACAAAGCACTGTTCCAAGTCACTGTGAATCTGGCAGCAACTACCTTGGCTTTAATTATTTAAAAAAAATGTTTAAAATTCTTTTTCTTTTCCTCATGACTGGTGAGGCCACGCCTCCCTTGCCTCTAGTGACTGCACGTCCCTGGATGTGTATATATATATATATATCAGGCTGGTGCCTTTGGCTTCATGTTTGTCTGAGTTTTGTGCTGGGAGGTTGGCTGCGTTGTAACCTCCTGATTTCAACAACAGAATAATTATGGAAGCCATTGAAATAGAGAAACACCCCCACAACATGAATAAACGTGATGATACCTCCCGTCTACCAGACATTTGGAACCTAGCCCTAGTCAACAAACGAGTCCCAGCCACTAAAACTGGACCCAGAACAACACAGGACACCACCACTAATCACCCTCACCAGACTCAAACCCAAACCCATCCCATAGATGAAATGCAACCACCACCCAGAAGCCAAACCATGGTGGCATCACCAACTGCTGCCCCCCCTCTGACCCCCACACAAAGCAAACTGACACACGCCATGAACACATAGCCAGACCACAAACCCAGAGCCAAACCAAAGCCCAGGATGTTACATCACAGCCATCTGCTCAGGACATTATACCACAGGACTTTCCAGGATGTTGCAACACAAAACTCAGGATATCACTACACTAGAGCTCAGGATGTCATCACACAGCCCAATACCCAGGTCGTTACAACACAAAAGACTAATAGGCACACAGCTAGTACCTCAGCCACACAGGATGTCACAAAACAGCTGACTAATCTGCATACATCAACTCCATCAACTAATCAAGATGTAACAACACAGCCAACCAACCCGCTTACAGCAACAAAGCCAGCACTCCACATCCCCCCACCAATATTTATAGAAAGATGGCAGCTCTGATCACGCTTTGCTCGCACAAGTACGAAGCCGAAGGCACCAGCCTGAAGATGGCGATTGGGACTTCATCAAAGCATCACTAAGATACTCTCAATCTTACATGGGAAAAGACCCGAATATGCCAAGACCTGCATACCTGTACCTGTGAAAATCTACACACACACACACACACACACACACACACACACACACACAAAATAAATAAATTAAACCCACTTCTAATATCACCATAAGCATTCATATACTATAATTTATCTACAAATTGTTTAGACATCTTACACCTTGCTCAATTTTAATCATTCACTATGCATCCTATTTATTCTCACGAATACTTTATTTTCATCAAATACACTTTAAAGCATTTAGCAATCAAAATTCAACTGCTTATTTCATTACATCTGCAGCAAATGTTCACATAATTCAAGCTCATTTACTGTCTCAAAAGCAACCACCATACAATAATATTTCTCTCACACGTTCATACATTCTCAATGACCTGCTGAAGAACAAAATTCTGGTCTGCATACTCCTCTCCAACATAAACTATACCTCACTTCCCAGATATTATTCATTCATTTATTATCCATTAACATCTCCTATACTGCCAGATGATACTCAGCTTTATATTTCTACCTCAGGCCCTTTGAGTGATGCTGTGGATGTGCTATCTCAGTGTCTGGAGGCTGCTGGGGAGTGGGGCAAAATGGGATCTGATTCAATCCTAGCAAGGTGTTGTGGCTGTAAATATTTGGACCTCCCCAGAGACAAGGTTCTTCCATTTTTAATTCTGGGTAGGATTGTGCTGCCTCAAACAGTCCCAGAGTGCAATGTGTGGGGCCTACAGAACTCACAGCTTCTGTTCAAAGAACAGATGGCAGCCATGGCTAGGAACCCCTTTGCACATCTTCGGGCTATGGGCCAGATATACCAATACCTGTACAGGGAGGACTTGACCACAGTAACTCACATCTTCATAATCTCTAGGTCGGACTACTGTAGCACATCTGTTCATCCCAATCTTTTAGCTATACAATTTGGGATGAACATCCTTTGAATGGTCTGGGAATAGAAATGGATTTTCAAGGAAAAATTGCAGACTATAGGAACCAGGCACTACTCGGGTGACCCTGAGGACACAGATAGACCTTCAAGTGCTTCAATGACCCACTAAAAAGATGCAGATTACCATCTGTCTGCAAGAAGTATAAATCCTTCCATTCCTCACTACCCTGTCACAGCTGAAGAAGCTTTTTGGATGAGAAGCAATGTCTTCAAAAGAAAAACAAGAAAATCCTCTTTAAAAAACACCTTTGGGATAAAGAGCTAAACAATCACCATTCTCATATATTCTTGGATCTCCAAATCGTCCAACCATTTTTTTCTGTACTCTCTCTTCTTGTTTCCCCTCATCCATTTAAGCAACCTAATGGAGGAGTCTCAGATCACATTCATTGAGAGTGTTGCACAAATTTTTCCAAACTTCTTTCATTAGGTCTGTTTCCTGGAAAGTAATTGATTCTTACTTTCCTTTGCACCCACAACAATCAAGAGACTAAACGTCTATGGAGATTCTCAGTCATCCAAGTCATGGTTGTCCCAAAAGTGCTTTTTCAAAAGGCAACTGGACTTTGTTTTTTCCTGGAAAAAGCAATGTTCAGTTGCCTTTCGGAAAAGCATTTTTGGGACAACAGGCTAATTTCTTTCTTTTGGCTTACATTTCAGACCTTTCATTTGCAATTAATCTTTGGTCTAGCAAACTTATACAAGTTGCTTTAAAAAAACAACAACCAGTAGCTAATTTTTCATTCTCAAGGCTAATTCAAGGCACTGATTTAATTTTAAACCCCTGAACAATTTGCTTCCTTTTATATCAGCTTGCCAATCCTTTATTTTTCAGTGAGATCTATAGTTATAGATTTACAGATTAGAGGACTGCTGAGCTATCATGCCAATTGTGTCCTTCCAAGAAAGACTGATGCTATTTCTTTGCTACCAAATCATAGCATTCCTTTTGACCTATGCATTCTTATTTGAATATATTTCTATTGATTGATTTTAGTTATTGCACTTGTTATTTTAAATTTTATGGTAATTATATAATATTTCTATTTTTATAACCTTGATATCTTTATGGATCAAAGTCTGTTTATAGATTTCTACCAAGATCAAAAAACCTATATAAGTTTGTATTAATGCATAACTATACTTCACAGGAAGAGTGAGCACATCTATAGTAAATGTATTCACTTAGAATAAATCTATAAAACACTGAATATGAGAGCAACTGCATTAAAAAAGATGTAGGGAATAAATCTTTTATTTTATTGATAGACATGTACATGCTACATTAAACAAAACAGGTATATAATATTCCATTATCTGTTCATTAAGAAACTACCCACGGCGCTTTCCAAGGAAGAAACAATCCATCAAAATTATTTTCATTTTAAGCTTAATTAAATTAATGTGTACATTAGCCAGGTAAGTTGGAAAGACGCTAGAAAGAAGAAGTGGGAAGAATACCAATATGGTAAGAATTTTTAATTGTAGCCTTTGTTCATAAAATTGAAATAATTCACTTCTACTAAGGGGCATGCTGGATGCAGAGGAAATGCAAAGATCAAACTGAAATCACAACCAAGATTAGCATGTTTAGTTAGGAACAAGGGAATCAAACTTGTGTGCATTCAGTATATTTCCCCTTTACAGAGTGCATGAAAATTAGTGCCAGTGAAGGATGATCCTAGTGCCAGGGCACATAATTTTACTATAATTCCACATAGTTATAATCTCATGAGGGAAAGAGTGCCTGGATAATCTTTTTTAGACATTCAGCCGTGTTGGATCGGCTGCTTACTTAACCAATATAATTGCAACATTATATTTGACTAAAGAATTTTTCACAGGCTCCCTTTCAAATGCTCACTGAAAGACAGAGAAATTAATAAAATGCCGTTCTTATCTTATGTCTCCTGCGCTGTCAGATTCTTCCTCCTGGCTAAAACCAGTGTGATACTGACACATATAGATGAGCTACACTCAAAGAGATTCAATCTTTCTCTCTGACATAGGCAAACAAAGATGCAGAAGAACATATTGTGGAAGAAATTCCATCATTTTTTCTCCCCAAAGAGCATCATTACATTTCTTCCAATAAAAAAGAATGAAAGGTAAATGAAATATATTGCAAACAACTTGAGTTTCACTTAATTTGGATGAGAAATACAGGTAGTCCTTGTTCATTTGGTGACCTTTCAAAGTTATAACGGCACTGAAAAAAGTGACTTATGGCCATTTTTCACACTGACAACCACTGCAGCATCCCCTTGGTCATGCGATCAAAATTCGGATGCTTGGCAATTGACTCATCTTTATGATTGTTGCAGTGTCCCAGCATCATGTGATCACTTTTTATGACCTATTGACAAGCAAAGTCAATGGGGAAACCAAATTCACTTAACAACCATTTCACTAATTTATCAGCTGCAGTGATTTGCTTAACAAAGGTCGTAAAACGGGGTAAAATTTGCTTAACTAATGTTTTGCTTAGCAACAGAAATTTTAGGCTCAATTGTTGTCATACTAAGCATGGGCTCCAGAGGTGGTATTCATCAGGTTCTGACCAGTTGTGGCGAACCGGTAGTGGAAATTTTGAGTAGTTCAAAGAACCAATAAATTTACCACTCTTCACTGGCCCCGCCCCCATCTATTCTCTGCCTCCTGAGTCCCAGCTGATTGGGAGGGAATGGAGATTTTACAGTATCCTTCTCCTGCCACACCTACCAAGCCATGACACACCCACCAAGCCCTTGCCCACAGAACCGATAGTAAAAAAATTTGAATCCCACCACTGAAGGGTTGCCTTTGAAGACAGTGCAAAAGTGGGACTGACAACTGGAAGTAACAGATTCCAGTTGGTGGCCACCACACTGGTTTTGAGTTTAACTCCAGATCCAGTTGAAAGTTTATTGGCATCCAACTAACTCAGGGGTCATTTTTTTCTACCAGCCCCACGTGATCATAGAGAGGGTCCCTACCCTTTGGAACACTATGCCTTTCCCAAGATTAGGAATGATCCTAACTTTCCACTGTTTATGAAAGCTTTAAAAATGTAATTACTTTGCAAAACATATGAGCCATGACAAAATAATAGTTTGGGTTAGTAAGATTTAGTTTGATTTTGTCTTAATGCTTTTGCCTTGAGTCCTTTGTTGTATTAGTTTGCTTCTTTATAAATAAATCCTGGAGACTGAAAGGATTTCACTTGAAAGAAATTTGTATGTAAAACATGTATGCCAATTGTATTATTTATGTCAACATTGATTTATACCAGGCAAAAATGAAAGCAAATATGATGTAGGTACAAACTTCCAGAAGTGGCTGTTAGTAATATTCCTAACTATATGCAGAAGTGGAACTGATTTCCCCATCTCTGAGATACTATGCGCTTATTTCATTTACGACCCATTGTGTTCCATCGGCATTCATGGGAATGAGGCAACTCCATGGATGAACTGTAACAATGGACTTAAAAATCATTTTAAAATGTTTTCAAATTATTTTCTTTCAAAAAAAAATGTGTCAACATAAATTGCTTTACAAATACTGTATATATTTGTATAGTTCTTTCAGGTATTCAAGCATGTGAATAATCTATAGTAATCTTTTTTCTTCTTTCTTATGTTGGAATGGAAATAAAAGAAATGGATGGCTGGATGTACAAGATTAATACCAGGTAAGTGTGGCTATGGTGTGCCTGTTTAAAGGAACTAGAATCCAAATAGCAAGATAAAAATAAGGAGTGATTTCAGATAACCAGATTTCATATGCAGTTTAGCCCTCCATAAATATTATCCTCATCTAAAATTTGATTATTTTGTGTGCCATTGAAGATCTCTGTTATAAATTGTAATATTGGATATAATCCTTTAAGTTATTGTTGTAAAGAAAATATATAACTCATCATATTTATGGGCTGCTGTTTTAAAGATACATAACGTGATTGCATAAAGCTTATACAGGTAGTCCTCGGTGTGCAACAGTTCCTTTAGAGACTGTTCAAAGTTACAACAGCACTGAAAAAAGTGACTTATGACTTTTTTCACACTTACGACTTTTGCATCATACCTATGATCATGTGCTTCAGTTGCTTGGCAACTGCTCCATATTTATGACAGTCACAGTATCCCGGGGTCATGTTATCACCTTTTATTACCTCCTGACAAGCAAAGTCAATGGGGAAGCCAGATTCACTTAACAACCATGTTACTAACTTATCACTTGCAGTGATTCACTTAACAACTGAGGCAAGAAAGGCCATAAAATGGGGCAAAACTCACTTAGCAAATGTATCACTTAACCACATAAATTTGGGGCTCAATTGTAAGTCATATGTCAAGAACTACCTGTATGCTAGCCAATTTTTTTTTACACATTATCTTACCTAATAACCAACAAAGTTATTAGGAAATGGAATGGATATAATGTGCTGCAGATGTTGCAACTTAATGTAAATATTATTCAAGGTTGGTAAAATTGGCCTTTTTTTCATGGTTTTATAGCTTAGAAATCACAGGTCTTCTGTTGCTGAGCAACCTTGCTGGCTAATATATCACCTGGATCTGAAGAGCATAATGAATTCTATATTGATGGACTGTATGAATCAGCTAGGTTGGAAATAATTTATCTTTTCCATTATCTAAAATATTATTCCCATCTTATCTACCATTGGGTTTTATATCTGGGTCACTGAATACTCTATAGAAAAATCTCTCTAACCGTCTTTCTTTCTTTTTCTTAAGTATCTGGATTTTAGTAGCTGTTGCCTAAGTGGAGGCAAATTAATTTTAAGTTGGTTAAATTAAATTTAACCTGAAAGTGAGAATGATTACTGGCATTTTTTCCAAAGTTATTTGCTAGATAGTACTGTATTTGGAATTTTGCATTTTAGATGGAAAAAAGTATTTTTCCATCACCACCAACCTCCCTCCCTACCCGCCTCTCTTTCTTTCTCTCATGTGCCCTTAAGTATGTAATAAAGCACTCAGATTCTTCTGATTTTAAAAGATAGCAAAACGGTTTTGTTTAGATTTATTCAAGTGTCAGAGAGGAGAAATCACAAAAAGTAGATGCACTTTCTCTTTGTGTTTGTGCTCTTTTCTTATAAAGTTCAAATTTGGAGTTGCACATACCAGCCAAACGCTATTTTTCTCTTGACATGATCCAATGACCTATGATAAATTTGGAATCACATAAAGTAATGAGGACCACTCTAGCCACAATCACTGATGCAAAGAATGTAGTAATTAATTATCTTCAGTGCAAATAGTGTGATTTAGAATTAAAACAAACAACTGCTCTCTTTTCTACGCACTGGGAAAAAAAAACCTGGAAAAAATATCCCAGTATACTCAATCTATAGCTTTATCACTGTTTGCATACCTAACAATATTGTTGCCTCAAGCAGTAGTTTAGATCATTCTCTGGAAATTTTTGCATGTTAAAAGTTGAAACTGAACATAATTCATGGCTATATGCCTCAAAGTCTTGTTCACAGCAGCATCCCAGAGTCAGGTAGCACTGGGAATATAGGTTCACACAACAACTGCTAGTTAATATATATTTGTTATTGTGATTTTGTGCATCTACCTTGCTGCTAGTCATCTCTTCTTCTGTTTCCATTCATCTTTCCTAGTATTATAGACTTCTCCAGAGACCTAGGTCTTTGCACAATGTGTCTAAAATAGGATAATTTGAGTTTGGTCATTTGTGCTTTGAGTGAGAACTCTAGATTGATTTGTTCTGTGTTGCCTCATTTTGGCAGCGGGGAGAGGGTAGAAATGTTCCTGAGAGGGTTGAGCAAAGAATGCAGGTAGTATATGCCAAGAGTTAATCTCTCATCCCAGACTAATTTCCTGGCAGCAGTACAAATGGGACAGGTGACAGTTTGGCTCCTACTAAACCGAGACAAATCATATATTTTGAGCCCTGCAATAGTGACCACCATGGGATGGAATCTGCAGCACAATAACTACTTTATCTGCCCTGACTTCAGAAGCTTCCAGATGACTCATTGGTAGCTATAATACATTTATAGCACTCCAGAGACATGAGGCCCCATGTGTCTATCAGGTTTGAGCCTATGATCAAGGATGCTGGGTGCTAATTCTAGATTTCACTGAAGAAACTAAACTAAGGAAATGTTCCAAAGGCAATTTTTCCAAAAGGCAACTGGACTTTATCAGTTCTTTTCTTTGATAATATTTCACTTCTCATCCAAGAAGTTTCTTTAGTTCTGTTTGCCCACCATTCAAAGTGTGTTCATCCCAGATTGTATAGCTAAAAGTCTGTAGAGATTCTCAGTCATTCAATCCTTCCATTCCCCAATATCTTGTCAGAGCTGAAGTGCTCTACATGGGGCTGCCCTTGAGGAGCATCCAGCGACTTCAGCTAGTCCAGAATGCGGCCGCGCGAGCGATCGTGGGTGCACCTCGGTACACCCACATAACACCTATCCTCCGTGAGCTGCGCTGGCTACTTGTCGATCTCCGGGTGCGCTTCAAGGTGCTACTTACCACCCATAAAGCCCTTCATGGTAGTGGATCTGGATACTTGAGAGACCGCCTCCTGCCAATTACCTCCTCGTGACCCATTAGATCACATAGATTAGGCCTCCTCCGAGTTCCATCTGCCAGTCAGTGTCGACTGGCAACTACGCGGAGGAGAGCCTTCTCGGTAGTAGCTCTGACCCTTTGGAATGATCTCCCCGTGGAGATTCGTACCCTCACCACCCCCCAGACCTTCCGCACAGCCCTTAAAATCTGGCTATCCCGTCAGGCCTGGGGTTAAAGAATGTAACTCACCCCCACCCGAATGGTATGAATGTTGTGCTCTACTTTTAATTATGTATTGCTCTTATGTGTTATTGTTTGTATCCCCCTCCCCATGAGTTGTGAGCCGCCCTGAGTCCCCCCAGGGAAAAGGGCGGCCTATAAATAATTTTTTTAAAAAAAATGAGAAGCTAAATGTCTTCAAGGAAAAGGGAAAAAAACCCAAGAAAGTCCAGTTGCCTCCTGAAAAAGCACCTTTGGGACAATCGTGACCTGGATGACTGAGAATCTCTACAGACTTTTAGCTATATAATTTGAAATGAACACCCTTTGAATGGTGTGGGAGTAGGAATGGATTTCCAGAGAAAAATTGCAGACTACAGAGACAGGAGCACTACTCAGGTGAGTCTGGGGACACAGATAAACCTCAAAGTGCTTCAAGGACCCCCTAAAGGATGCAAATGACCAGCTGTCTGCAAGGAATATAAATCCTTCCATTCCCCACTATTCTGTCAGAGCTGAAGAAGCTTCTTGGAAAGCTTTTTCTTCAAAGAAAAAAACAAGAAAGTCCAGTTGCCTCCTGAAAAAGTACCTTTGGAAGAAAGGTCCAAAGAAATCCATGAAGCTCAGAGAGTGCCAAGGACCCTAAAGATGATACAAACTCTGTATCCAAACTGGCTGCAGACACAGTTTATATTCTGAAACATCCCTGGTTGCCTTTTTTGCTGATCTTTATAAAGAATAAAGAAAGAATATGTTCTTTTTGGTACACTGATTTATGAGTAGCCTTTGATAACATCAACTATGGCATTATTTAGGACTACTTGTGTAGGACAGATTTGGGGATACTAAATTACAGTGATTCAAGTTGTCCCTTGGAATCAGTTTGAGAAAGATGTTTGATGCCTTGGCTTTTTGTTTATTGCACTTTCTGAGCATTTGTTTTACTCTCTATTTTTATCTATATAAAAATATCAGGGATTAAGGATGCGTTCTCATTAATCTTCATATGTAGCATGGAAGACTATTCCTCTTTTACTTCCACAACCAAAGAGAAAAACCTTGTTGGGATTTTGAAAAGCTGCTTGAAAGTATCAACAGAGATATAAACCAGGTAAAATAGGGGAGACAGAGGCATCTGGTACAAATCACAATGACACCACAATGTGCATTCCCCCTCACCTCCTGACACTGAGATGAACTGGAATGCTTTATCAATTTCTAGAATGCATTTTATAATTGATGTTAAATATTGTAAACTATTCTGAATGGTATATAAGCACTAGAAGGAAGATATAAATATTTATATAATGCATAAATCCGTGTTCGTCCCTGTCATGGCGAAAGAAGAAATGCAAATTGTAGTTACAAATGATTGTATTTATGTCTGCTAGTGACATTTTTCTGTCAGTATATGATAACAAGAGGAATGACTTCATAGAATTTTTTTTCCTGCTTAAACAGATAAATGTTTCTATTTGTAGGGGTAAAATCATACATTATAGAGGAATGTCCATCCAAACGATTTGTTTTACTGGCTGTATGTATGAGTCATAATCTTATCTTTGGGCAAAAAAGAGAAAGAAAAATCCCTCAGAAACATTGACAGAATCACTGAGCCTCAGTTTTTTTGAAGTCCTAACTTTCCATTTTGTCAAGAGTTTAATTAATATGGCAAAATGACATTAATCTTGATGTACACTGAAGCAGCAGGAGTGAGTGTTGCTTTCCAAAATAATTAAACTGTATAGCAAGAAATGAAAGAAGGGAATCTAACTTGAGTAATTATATAAATCCTTCCCCTGAATTCTCAGTAAATAAATTAAGGGCTCTTTGATGAAGTTGTTTTAGGCATAACTTGACAGGAAAGGTGACTAAATTCTGTCTATCCTTCAAGAACTGGGAAGAAAGTTTTTTTTTTAAAAAAAAAAGCTGGGGAAACAAAATTGTATGGCTCCGTCTTTCAGCTCACTCATTTTGATTCCTCCAGTCTACAATTATAGAAAGACTTCTCTTCAGTATTCTATTCATTCTCCACATTGAAAGATTAGTAAAAGATGTGATGTTTGGAAACTCCTAAAGGCAGACTTTTTGCAACATACTACAGAGAGATTGAATGTTTTAATTACAAGTTGCTCTCTGCCATTTATTTCTTCACTTATGGATGGGTGACATTGGTACAGTTATAGCCTGAAGAAGTATAAACGAGGAGGAAGGAAGCAAGGTTGACAATGGCAAAAGTTGTCAGTTTTTTCCTTGGATTTTAAAGAAATGGGTTACTTCATGTTTGCAATTCTGTATGGAATATTTCTGTTCAATTTGAAGAGCTTGAGGAAAAGTTAGCTGGAAGTGTATTGTCTTCTAGAATTCTGTATGCTTTGAAAATGATTTGGAGGAACACCTTTAGAACTTGCATTGGCCCTGCACTTCTTTGCAATTCATTACAGCAGACCTTTTCCCAAAGGTTTCTGCATAAGCTTAAAAAGATCTACTTGTTTAACTCATTATATTTAATGCGACTCCTAAAGCAGGCACATATTTATTCAGACTCTCTGGAAAACTGAAAAAGGATGAGGTGCTTTAGAAAAGACAGATTTTTTTTTTTTTTGCTTGCCTAAGATTGGAAGCACTTCAAGCTCATCTTTAAAGCATGCATTGTGCTATGATTTTCATCCTGTGGGTTTATATTCCACAAATAAGAATACAAATTATGAGGATGTGAAATACTGTAAAGATCCATCACATACCAACAGTATCCTTGTTGTTTCATCTAGATTCTACACAGGGGTGTCAAACTGGCAGCTCTCAGGCATGGCGCCCATCCCAGCTCCGTCAATGGGGAAAAGGTCACAAAACGTCACGTGATGGCAACATGGTATGGCAAGTTTGACACCTGTGATCTAGAAGGACTAGATCAAATATCTTTAGGCAGGAGTAGAGCATCTGTAGTTTTTCAGATATTGCTGAACAACTTTACCCATGGTCCCATGGTGGCACAGAATTTTGTAACATTTGAAAGCCAGATGTTTCTCTTGATTTTTTTTTACAGAAGCATAGATTGCAGTTGAACAGTAGGAGAAACATTTTGATAGTAAATAAGAATTCAATAATAATTGAATTAAGATAGGAACTTGTGTATTTGCAGATGCTCTTGCTTTCTAATTCCTGCATTAAGTAAGAAGTTGGTCACAATGCCCTAGAAGTTTTCCTTTCAATTCTACAACAACTTTTCTTCAGTTCCAGACAAAATATACAAAATATATATGAAAAAATATAACTGTTTTCAAATCCCAAGTTGTACCCTTCTAATTTGGAACCTATATAAAACAACAGTCACTGTATTTCTACAGGGCTTAAAACAGAAAATCAATTGTCTTTTCTAATTTAAAAGTGGGCATTGATTCTGGACTGTGAGTTCCAGTTTTGATGGGAAAATGTAAGTAATCATTTGCTTAAACAACAGTTACCCCATCCTGGTGGAATATTTTGCTCCCCAAAATCCATATGATGCCCCCCCCCCCACATACACATTTATATTTTCAAAGAACAATAAAGATCTGGTTTCTGGAGGTATGGATTATTTTAATTCCCATATGTAGTTTTGTCAATCCTTGTGCTTCTACTAGCTTCTACTATCATTACTAATAATGTAGTATTGAGATTGGTAAGTATTACTGGGCTATATACAAACTGTTGATGAAATACAAATAGTTTCTTATATTTTTTCTGATATAATGAAATGATTATGATGTTGCAGCAAATATGTTGACAAATCTAGTTCAGTTCTGCTGAAATGAAAGAAAAGTACCTGGTCTAGATGCTTTTGTGCAGATTCGTCCATTCCCATATAGACCTATTGGACATCGGCCACAGAAGTATCCAGTCTTTGGAGGTTTGCGGTCAACACACAGCACTCCAGGAAAACAAGGTCTATTAGCACAGTTAGTAAGAGATGGTAGGACTCCTGCATGACCTGAAGGAACATCCAAAACCATTGCTAATTTAAAAATAAACCAGGGAGCAAATATCAGCACTGGCTAAGGCTTTCTGATCCTTTTATTCTTTCAAAACATAATTAATGCTAGAGGCTCCCAAATTGTGTGCCTAGTATAAGAAAACCCTAAAGGCACCCCATATCAACCAGCTGTTTCTCATTAAGGCAAGATTTATTAGCCCTCTA
The DNA here is from genome assembly GCF_051295495.1 of Thamnophis sirtalis. NCBI lineage: Eukaryota > Metazoa > Chordata > Lepidosauria > Squamata > Natricidae > Thamnophis > Thamnophis sirtalis. The sequence continues at coordinate 41,706,297 of NW_028261381.1, read as the reverse complement.
ATTACATGTTGTAAAGTTTAGAATTAGAAAGTGTGTGGCATTTATCAAGGGTGAAATTGACTTTTCTTCACTGCTAGGAACACCTAGGTGGAGAAGTTTCATTAGTCAGGGGGCAAACTACATATTTCTCTGCAGGATTACATAATGAATTCCTAGAGGCCTTCTCTCCTTTGTGAGGCATTAGTGGAAGGGTTGTTTTGTAATAGAGAAGAAAGAGTGGAGGAAGTCATGCTAAGTCAACCACTTCTTGCCTGAAGTTTTCTCCTTTAAACTCCCTCACTCTGCTTTTAACTTATTTACAGTATAGCTGTAGAATCATCCAGAAGGTGAAGATATTGTGAAACAGGCCATACAATGCATTATCCATACCCATATCATGATTTGTTTACCTTTTACTTTATATGTTGTTTCAACCCTGACTTTATGATGTATATAAGAGATATGGTTTAGTGTCATTAAAACTGTCCAAGTATGATTTATTAACTAAATCAAAGTTAACCAAACCATGACCTAGTAATTGTGTGAATCCAGCTGGTGATTCAGAGGAAAAAGACAGGATAAAATCATATTTATTTTCCCTTTCTTCCCATTTCAGTGACTAATTTACAAAAAAGAAGAATTCATTTGGGACTTTATTATTTGCAGGTAATTACTTGGTTCATACACTGTGTTCAATTATGAATACACCCACAACTAACCAGATTCATATATCATCTTAAACCATAAAAAAGCTTACAAACTGAATTATTAGGCTCATACAATAAAAAAGCAAGTAAGATGCTTAGTGCAATGTGCAAAACCAGCCAGCATAAGATATACATGGTCTCACATACAATTGTTTCCAAAGAAATGACTTTCTGGGAAGTAAGAATGGGAAAATGATGTTGTTTTGCTTGAAGGTTTTCTAAAGATTTCATAGTTAGAAACAAGATACTGCACTATGTCTTTGTTTAAACCCAGAAGAGTGCTATTTATGACTCCAAAGAAGAAAGGAAAGGTATGACTTATGACTCCAAACCAAAGGCTAAGGCAAAAATCCAAACCATTGACAATAGGTTTGGTTTGGTTGGTTTGGTTGGTTTATTAGATTTATATGCTGCCCTTCTCCCAAGGACTCAGGGCGGCATACAACATTAAAAGAAACACATAATACAAAAGTTTTTAAAAAATAGAATATCCCAAACAAACCCAATTAGAATTGAAAATAACATTTTTTTAAAAAAAATTAAATTAAAATTAACAATGATCAATAATTTATTTTGTTTTGTTCAAGCCAGGTTGGGTTGCTGGAAAAGCCAACTTTTTAGGACGCTTCGGAAGGACTGGAGGTCGGGAATTATATGAAGTTCCGGGGGCAGCTCATTCCAGAGGGAAGGCGCTCCCACAGAGAAGGCTCTCCCCCTGGGGGTCGCTAGCTGACACTGTCTGGCCAACGGCACCCTGAGGAAGTCAACTCTGTGGGATCGCACTGGATGGTGGGAGGCTACCAGTGGCAGTAGGGGGTCTCACAGGTATCGTGGGCCTAAGCCATGGAGTGCTTTAAAGGTCATAATTAGTACCTTGAATCGCACCTGGAAGACAACCGGCAATCAGTGGTGTAACATGGGAGCATCTAGGTGCACCAATTATAACCCACGCAGCCGTGTTCTGGACCAGTTGAAGCGTCCGGGTGCTCTTCAAGGGCAGCCCCATGTAGAGACCATTACATTAGTCCAGGAGAGAAAGGACGATGGCATGAGTGACTGTACACAGAGCATCCTGATCCAGGAAGGGGCGCAACTGACGTACCAGGCAAACCTGGTAAAAGGCCCCCCTGGTCATGGCCGTCAGGTGTTCTTCTAAACTAAGCTGCATATCCAGGAGGATGCCCAGATTGCGGGCCCTCTCCGTGGGGGCTAAAATTTCTCCCCCATCATCAAAGATGGAACAAGGTGCACAAATCAGGATGACGGAAACCACAGCCACTCAGTCTTGGAGGGATTGAGCTTGAGCCTGTTCCTCCCCATCCAGATCCGCACAGCCTCCAGGCATCAGGACATCACGTCGAGGGCATCGTTTGGGTGGTTTGGGGTAGAGATGAAAAGTTGGGTATCATCAGCATATTGATGATACCATACCCCAAAACCACGGATGATCTCACCCAGTGGTTTCACATATATGTTGAACAGGAGGGGTGAGAGAACCGACTCCTGGGGCACCCCACAAGTGACGCGCCTCAGTGTCGATCCCGGCCCTCCAGTCAACACAAACTGCAACCAATCCAACAGGTAGGAGGAGAACCACGTAAAACGGTGGCCCCCACTCCCAACCCTCCAAGTCGTCGCAGTAGGATACCATGGTTGATGGTATCGAAAGCCACTTAGATGTCTAATAGGACCAGGACAGAGGAGCAGCCCCTGTCCCAGGCCCGCCACAGTTCATCGACCAATGCAACCAATGCTGTCGCCATGCTGTATCTGGGCCTGAAACCCGACTGAAACGGATCCAGGTAGACAGCTTCATCCAGGGACTGGGGAAACTGATGTGCTACCACACTCTCAACAACCTTCGCTACAAAGCGAAGATTGGAGATCGGACGATAGTTGGCTAAAGAAGCTGGGTCCAGGGAAGGTTTCTTAAGGAGGGGCCTCATCACCGCCTCCTTCAAGGTGGTGGGAAAGAACCCCTCTCTCAACGAAGCATTGGTAATCGCCTGGAGCCAGCCTCTTGTCACCTCCCGGAAACCGAGACTAACCAAGAGGGACATGGGTCCAGCACACAAGTGGTAGCACTGAGTCTCCCCATAATCCTGTCCATGCCCTCGGGGGTCACAGGGTCAAACTCATCCCAGATGGTCTCCACAAGATTCATCCCTGTCGACTCGCCTGAATCTACCCAGTCAGAGTCCAAGCCTGTCCGGATCTGAGCGATTTTATCCTGCAGATACTGAATAAATTCTTCAGTCCTACCCTGCAAGGGGTCTTTCCCAGCTCCTTGGTTAAGTAAGGAGTGGGTCACCCTAAACAGGGTGGCTGGGCAGTTAGAGCCAAGGTGGCGCAGTGGTTAAAAGCAGCACTGCAGGCTACTGCTAGATCAGCAGGTCAGCGGTTCAAATCTCACCGGCTCAGGGTTGACTCAGCCTTCCATCCTTCCGAGGTGGGTAAAATGAGGACCCAGATTGTTGGGGGCAATATGCTGACTCTCTGTAAACCGCTTAGAGAGGCCTGAAAGGCCTATGAAGCGGTATATAAGTCTACTGCTATTGCTATCTGCGGACACGATAAGAGTGGAAAAATGTTGCCGTTTTGCCACTTTTATCACCACTAAGTAGGATTTAATATGAATTCTTACTAGTGTTCGATCAGATTCAGACTGGCTGGCCCTCTAACCACTCTCTAGGCATCTTTTCCAGCGTTTCATCTCCCGGAGCTCCTTGGTAAACCAGGGAGCTACCCAGGATCGACACCGGGTCAGAGGCCGCAAAGGCACAACACGATCCTAAGCCCCAGTGGCCGCCCTATCCCAGGATTTCACTAGCTTTGGTCGAGTTATGAGCAAGGGATTCAGGAAAAGTCCCAAGCTCCATCAGGAACCTTTCAGGGTCCATCAGGTGTCTGGGGCGGAACCATCTAGTCAGTTCCGCCTCCCTGCGGTGAGGGGTAGCAGTATGTAAGTTAAGCCTGATGAGGAAATGATCCGACCATGACAAGGGTTGGATAGAAATATCCCCTAAATCTAGATCATTCATCCACTGCCCAGAGACAAAAATCAGGTCGAGCATGTGTCCCACATTATGGGTGGAGTCTTCAATTAACTGAGTTAGGTCCATAGCCGTCATGGAAGCCATGAACTCCCGAGCTGACTCAGATGTCTCGCCAATGGAAGGCAGATTGAAATCCCTCAGGATCATAAGCCTGGGGAAATCAACCACCAATCCAGCTAACACATCCAGCAGCTCCGGCAGCGCCGGTGAAATGTAGCAGGGAGACAGGTACGTAACAAAAAGGCCCACCTGAACTCCAAGGCCCCATTTCACAAAAAGGGACTCACACCCACCTCTCTGAGGCACAGTGACCTCCTGAGATCCGAGACTTTCCCTAATAATCACTGCCACCCCTTCCGCCCCTGCCCTGGGCTCTCGGCTGGTGAAACGCCCAGAAGCCTGGTGGGCATAATTCACTAAGGGGAACACCCCCCTCATGGCCCAACCAGATCTCCGTAATGCTCGGAGTCTTATGCAATTTATTTTTCCTAATTGAGTTCTATTCTGGATATTTTATATTTTGTTAGTTAGTAGATATAATTGATCTAACAAGATGGGCACATCCCAAGTGGAGCTGAGACATAACATCCCTATTGAATCTTCTCAAATAACTTTTAAAGAACCATAGCCACAGCTGATTGTTTGCCTTTTGATTGTCTGCTCTATCCATTGTACAAACTTTCTTTAAAAGTTATCTTTGTGCTGTGTTCAAACTCTCTCTTTTTAGGTTGATATGCAGTGACTGCTTTGGAAAATAGTTTCACATAAAAGCTGACAGCTTGGAGCAAAACTCTTTGACACCCATCTAATTATACTATACTTACCATGGACCTTGCTGGTATTAACATACTTAATCGCTGACAAAGTCCTTGCTTCTTGGCCTTTCTCAAGCTGTTTACTTTCACTTGTTTTCCATTCACCTTTGATATTATGATGATTAGTAATGAAAGCTTCTATTCTGTCAGCAAAGTCTTCAGCTGCAATGATAGAGAGTGGAGGTGAAAAAAGGCATGGCATTTGTTTCTGCTCTGATTATTGATGGAGGTGAAAGCTAACATCATATCACATCACATTATCTTCCAGGTTATTTATCCCCCCCCCCCCTTGTTTGTGGAATCAAAGAAATTGAATGAGTTAGCATCTGGGATTTCATTATAACAGGATCTCATTTAATATCCACATATAGTGGAGGATCCAGAACTAGAGGCAAACAATTCAAATGGCTTATAGACTAGCGGCAGGTGTACAGCTGGAGCAATGAGTAACACATTCGCTTGACCAATTCTAAAAGAAAATCATGCTGGCTTGACTCCATCTGCCTACCCATGGACAATTGCCAAACTATACCACACTAACTCCAGGCAGCAGCTGGCTCAAGAAGAGTACTTTGGATACCGTGGCTTGAAGTGCTCAAAGAAGTAAATCAACTAAATTGTCAATCAGGGACCATTTAAAATATTAATTTCCTCTAGTAAGTTACAGAATGAATGTTCCACTTGTAGCCATGTTTGAAAGCAATTAGCTATTGGCTAGCTTTATTGGGAAGGTATGTATGAATATGTTAATTCAAATGGAAAAAAGTCATGGTTGTGCTCAAGTTAATAAAAGTTTTCAAGAACCCTGGGTAAATTTTAGAAAGAGGAGGAAGAGGGGATTCACTGTATATAGTTTACATAATATATCTTACATAGGCAAAAGAATTTCAATAGTCCCCCCCACCCCTTTTCTGGCATGATGTGATTGTTATTTCTTCAGCAAATCATACAAGGTGTTACACAACTTTATGAGTTGAAGAGCAGTTTTTAGATTACCCCATCCTCAGGAAAATTCAGATGACAATGAAGTGCCAATCATAACAGAAAAACCACTACAATCTGATGAACAAAGAAATGTAATTCTGATGCAACTGTGCTAAATCAAATAAAATTCTAGGGTGGGAAATACTGGTTTTGTAGCCCAATGCCTATTTTCTAGCAACAGAACACAACTCCACATTGTTTTCTAATATCACTGCTTTGGAACCCTTAGCTACTGAAGTGTACATATTTCAGTGTTGTGTTGTAATCATATTCTGCAGTCTTTGACTGATGAAACGTTGATTATCTTTATTTAAGACTGCTGCCACCAAGTACAGGGGTATGCTAATCTTTGGAACACATTTGGAATTTTGAGACTTTGTGTTAGATGCAGAGTTGTCATGGGAATTTGCTAATGAACAACACAGCTACTATTCACGGACAAGGTGAATCACTAAAGGTGGCTTAGTCTTTCAGATGCTACCTAGAATTTCAAAGGGGCTTCAGTAAAAACTTCTCAAGACATACCAATAAATAAATATGATGCTACTGGTGCTTTGCTTTGCAGTTTGGCTACTTTCTTTTAATATCTTTCATTTTGAAAAGAGTCTCTTTAAAAATCAAATGAGACAGGTCTGGTGGACAGTAAGTCCTGGGCCCATAAATTCTACATTGCCTATCTCTGACTTAAGAAACAAGGGACAATATGGTTTTTTTTAAAGTTCCTAGTGCAAAAAGTGACAGTATAACATTGGATAGATCAGATATAGCATAGAAGTGGATTGGGAGCCTTTCTACTTTTCCTGTAGCTTCATGACTTTCTAGCCTGCTATATAGTACATAGTGGAACCTGGTTTGCATTAAAGGGAGGAACCATTGTTTAAATCAAAGTGAGTTGATTGGTTTAGCATAAGGGGATCTTTCCCCAAATTTAAGCCAGGCATACAGAAGCATCATATTTCAGATCTGCAAATTTTATTTTCTTTCCCAATGTCACTGAACTTTTGCTATGAAAAAAGAATTTTGCAACCAATAACCACTTTCATTACTTCTGTAAGGTAATTTAAATGAGTGGTGTACAACTGCTGTATCAGATGAAACATTTTAAAATCTTGAGAGTGTGCAAATAAACAACCACATTTCAGTTAAGGGCAGGATTTTACTTAAGCATTAATTGAATCTTCCTTTCTCCAGTCATGCTTAACAGAATTAATTCACACAAGAACACCAAAAACACTTCAAGGCAGCCACAAATGTCCTGAAACAAGGCAAAGACTAGAAAATAGTTTCTGTAAGATAAAACTGTAAACCAAGGAAAGACTGAATCAATATTACAACAGATTGTTCATGTTTTCTAGGATTTTTCAGCTGTAAGCCATTATTTTTGTCTCCATACATAACCTGTTGTTTGTATAATGAACAAAAATGTGGAGGAGGAGGAGGAGGAGGAGGAGGAGGAGGAGGAGGAGGAGGAGGAGGAGGAGGAAGAAGAAGAAGAAGAATGCTCTTGGATAGTTCATTTAATTGTTTTCTACATTGAAGGTTAATAGTCAGGTATACATGAATAGAAAAACCAGGGAGGCAGGCGATTACATCCTCAGGAGCATTCATAAATTATTTTATGCATAATGAAGCAAACGATTTATTGAACTTCCTCTGTAACACTAGTTTAGGATTCTCTGGGCATTTTTTTCCTTGAGGATGGGGTTAATCTAAAAAGTGCTGTTCATCTCATAAAGTTGTTTAACAACTTTTATTGATTTACTGAAGAAATAATAAACTTGTATTTAACAGAAGCAACAATTAAAAACAAGGATAATGTAAAGCTATCATGTTTAAAGTTTGGAAAGACTTTGAAAGACTCTAGAGGAAAACTTTACAATGTATTCAGAAATACATTTTAATAAAAGAGGGAAGAATAATATCAAAGCATCATTACTAATGTTTAAGTTAACTAGCTAAATAATATTGGACTACATCAATGTTCTACTAACAGATTAGGTCTTAGCCTTTCTGTCTTCCCTGTGTTTTGATAAGTTCCCATCTCAGGATCAGGATGACCAGAGGAGATTGCAAATGAATGTTAGATTCAGTAAATTGCTACTTATGTGTCATGTCTTCATTTTCTCATGTCCCTCGGTGAAGGCATTAAATGTCCTTTATATGCATAGTCATATTGCAGAAAGGTGGATAGTGTTACATGATATAGAATACAGCATACTGAAAATCTCTATTGTTTAGACAACTTATCATGATAAGCAGCATTATAGTTTCCATGCTACAAAAATAAAAATATGTGGATATTCATAAGCAAAACACATTTTGGGCAAATTGTCTGGTTATCATGCCATATGATCTACCTTATTTGTGCTTATCCTGTGTAAATAAGACAAATGAACACACACATACACATTCAGAATATGCTTCGATTAATGCCAGTCCAGTATTTATCTTATTTTCAATTCAGTTCAAATTATATCACACACTTTTCTTATTCAGCAAATTTTCATTGAAAAACCCTCCCTTTCTTTTTTAAGATACATTTGATTATATTGAGATAATCCATATATATATGGATATATGGATATATGGATAGGTAGGTGGGTGGGTGGGTGGCTGGCTGGCTGGCTGGCTAGGTAGGTAGGTAGGTAGGTAGGTAGGTAGGTAGGTAGGTAGATAGGTAGGTAGGTAGGTAGGTAGGTAGGTAGGTAGATAAATGAACAAAGACACAAATATTGCATTATTTTGACTCACAAAATTTATTTTGGGGTTGAACCCATTACAATTGTTTCCTTAATTACTGTAACATCAGTTACAAAATACTCACACTTGCAATTTCTACCATCACCTTTCATCCCAATAGGGCAGCTGCCACATTCAAAAGACCCCATAGTATTTGTGCAAGAGACCTCAGGAAAGCAAGCATTTGCTTCACATTCATTTATATCCTCTTGACAAGTATGCCCTGTGGCAAAAAATAAAGCTTAGGTTAATAAATAGAAAGATGTTGCTACTGCTGTTTAATCCTTTACTTAAATCTTCATACACATTAGGCAGACTTCCCAGAAATAGAATTGGTGAAGATGTCGGTCATTTGTCATTGAAAGGCCCCCAACAGATTCACCTGATGTTGTAATTGTCTAGTGCCGCTAATGTACTGCTTCCCCAAATGTAAAACTGTGAATGTTAACACGCAAATATAACTAATATACTCCTAAAACTATGTTTTATTATCACCCCTTCAGGCATATGACATTTGTGCTGAAAATACTACTGGGAATTATGTAATTGTGGTCTACAAATTAGTCCTCAGGTTTTAATATCAGTTTGATTGAAAGAAAGAAAAGAGCTGACAAAGCTTTCCATGATGGAACCTGTACAAAATGATACATGAACTGCAGATCTAACACTTGTAAGAAAGAAAGAAAGAAAGCAGTTTATTTGTTTCTTCCTTTGTTAAAAAAGATAGTTGCCCATCTCACTAGAAGTGACTTAGATGACTAAGTAAAGTAAAACTACAATCTAAAAAAATTATAAAAACAATAATTAGAAAAATATAATTAGTACAAATTAAAGAATAATTGAAATATGAAACTATTATCTTAGAAACAGTTTTATGAAACTATTTGTTAAGGTAATGATGATTTAAAAGCTTCATCGATAGTTCTACGGTAGAATAGTAGGTAGAATAGTTGCTTGATATAGAGAATATTTCTAATTTTAGACAAGAGGTGTGTGTGTGTGTCTGTGTATGTGTGTGTTTATATAATATACTTATTTTTTTAAAAAAGTGAAATAGTCCAGCAATGTACTATTTCATAATTACTTTGTCAGTAATCTGTGTTTTTAAAACAAACATTTCTATTTTTTAAATAATGAAGTTAAAAAAAGAATCTGACTTCACCAAAATATTTTTTGTGACTATAGAGGTAGTCCTCAACTTATAAGCATTAATTTCACAATCATTTGAAGTTACAATGGGACTCATGACTGGTCCTCACACTTAGGTAAAAAAGGACTCATTACTGGTTACTTATGATCATCACAGTATCTCCAAAATCACATGATATAAATTCAGGCACTTGGCAACTGGCATGTGTTTATAAATTATATTTGTTATAATTATCATTGTTTCCAATGTTAAATTTAATATATATTCCACTGGTTGAAAACAATTGACAAGCAGAGAGGGTTAATTATTGTTCTCCTTCCATCAGCTCTCAGAATTATATAAAAACTTTGAGCATAGTCTATTTTCATTTTGCTTTATGTTAAAACACACACAAGGAAACACTACCTTTTGCTTATAGTTATATGGCAGAGAAAGTTCAGCTCACTCTAAACAATTTCTGAACAGATTGCTGTTTCAGCTAGGGACAGTGAGATAATTAAGAGGACAGAATATGAAAATATATTTCTGAACCCATCAAATATTTTCCTACTGAGCCTGATATCTCAAGACAGACTATTGTATTACATTTTCAAGTCCAGTGGGGACTCAGTCAAAATATCAACTGCAGTGTGTACTTTCCCCATGATAAACATTAAACAACTAAATGAACAGAATAGGCTATATATATATAAAGTCACAACCCCTGGTATGCCCCAATTATGGGAGGAAGCTAACTGCTTCCATTCTCTGTCAATCGGCTCGTCACAAGAGTCCATCACAACATAAACCCAATAACATCAGCTAGCCATACCCTTACTGGGATTCGAACCAGGTTTTCATATATATATGGTTCGAATCTGAAAAAATATACAGGTGCCAAATCTGCTAGAAAACAAGCAGAACAGGTAAAACAGTACCTGCTAAAACAGGTACTGAAATAGAGAGCTCAGTGCAGGAAATTGTGAATAACATAGAACTCATTAATATTATGGTTCTAACATTAAGACTTAGTTGAGGAATCCAAAATATTTATTACACTAGGAAAAAATAACAAGGATGCCAAAGTTCACTCTGAAGCTTATGTTTTGCATGTGTATTTGTGTTTTTCTACTGCTACTAAGGACTGATAGCAAACATATGCACTAAATACTTTGAATATCCCAAAATTCTGGACACAACTGGGCAGTTAAAAATTAGTGTGTGTACAGTACTACTAGGTAGAAAACTGTAAAAGTGTGCAAGATACTTGGTATATATGTTTAGAAGGTTGAAGTGAAGGACTTAAATGTTGAATTAGTCCTCCTTATTTTTGGTTTCCAGCCCTTCCAAACATAGATACAGATGGAGAAAATACAAGCCAGTAATAAAAATGAAGCACTCTGGCTACAGAAAGGTTAATCATAGGAAGATAATTTACATTTGTAGTATAGATCAAAAAACCATAGTCTTAGCAGGGATTCTCTTTATTGTCCCATGTGATTGTTTCATTTAAAAAAACCCAAATTGAGATAACTCTCCAGGATACTTATCTGTTATCTGTCCATGTTATAATCTCTTTGCTGGAACATAAATCCAACTGTTTATGTTAACACATTTTCAGATTTGATGCAAGTAAATAATGACAACTAGTTACTAATTGTCTATGACCATCTGATCTAAAATTAGAACAGATTTCTCTTCCCAGCTGTGAAAATGCACATGCTCTTTTGGTCACCAATGCTTTCTCAATCAACATATACCACTGAAGCAATGCAGTAAATTGTGTGCGCTTTTCACGAAGAGAAGAAATGTTTTGATGAACAAGGTTCACTCTGAAGCTTATGTTTTACATGTATATTTGTGTTTTTCTACTGCTATTAAGGACTGATAGCAAACATATGCACTAAATACTTTGAATATCCCAAAATAGATTTGGAATGAGGTCCCAACAGGAGAACCTGTTCATGGAAGTTTAAACCACAAAAGATGCACTCTGGGCCTGTATTCTGTGTAGACATTTCCATTGCTCGTGCTCATTTTTAATCTTTGCCTTCTGCTTGTTCCCCTGTGCACATCTGTAATTACTATCATCCTGTCAGTGATAGCAAAATGGGATTTAGAATGCAGTGGTAGTTTTGCATGCACAACAGTGCTTCCTACACTTTTAGTAACGAGCTTCTCTAGGGATGATATTTAAAGTAATCTCTGAAGAGCAAGTGTTTTGTTACTACTATCTGTTTGCTATCTTTTGCAAAGGTGTGATGCCATAATGGTCTTGTCACTTGAGCAGTGCAGTGTTACCTGCTCATTAGATTATTGATGGTTTTCTGGGGAATTGAGACAAACACGACTTCAAGAAGCTTTATTGCTGTAACAGAATCTGCCCTGGAGTAAAATCATCTACTTCCAGCTGGTTTTCAGCTCCACTCGTGTATAATTTTTCACCTGCTATTAAAATACTGAATGAAATAGGAATGCCTCTCAATCATTTCTTTATTCCTCCCCCCATTTTCCTCATGTTTGCTATTTTCAGCTCAGGAAGCAGCTGCTGAAACAATGAATATTTTATTTAAATCAACTAGAAAAAGGAGAGTAATTGAAGCAGGTGTCTTTCTTTTTCTTAGCAGGCAATATCTTATCACTATGTTCATCTGGATAAAGAAAACAAAATTAGCAGACTAGCATCCAATGAAAATGTTGGAAAGCAATTACTTAAATTTAAGTTTATGGGGAAATAGGGATGGTTTTTAAAAATACTGCAGTGAAGAGCTTCACACAATCTCACAGGATTTGATTTTCATTGTACTTTGACTTAAACTAGCTGCTTCTAGATTTGTGAATTAGGTGGTACCCAGCTTTTAGAAGCAGAATAGGAAAAATATTGTGCCAATGTATTATTACCAACCATAGATCTGAGCTAACCGCTCTGCTATTACATCATCAGTCTTGTGTTCCATTTGTGTTGGGCCTCTAAACTGGCAGCCAAAACAACCTTAATTTCAGTACCATGTTACTATTTTAGTTTTTCTCCTTCAAAAGAGCATAAAAGCTCTTGGTTGTCCTTATTTCTACTTATGCTAAACACATTCTGAAGACAAATGAGCTATGAGTTAACATTGTTCTTCCATATACTATGGAAGATGGAAGTTCTGGTATTAATGTTTGGCAAAGAATTGGATTTCATGACCAGGATTATATATATAGGTCAAGTAGGCTTATACAGTTTTAAACTATAAACAATAGCTTGCAAAACACAGTAGTTAGATTCACAAAACACACTAACCTAAAATAAAATGCACGATACTGTGACTTATATTGACTGGCGAACTTTTTCTTTTTCTCTCTTGAAATAATATCAGCTTATCATTTTTAGTGTTCCATTTGCAAACAGCTGCCATCAAACCTTGAAAAAAACTTTTTTTTGGCTAGGGGGTCAATGGCTTTATCAAATGAATATTTCTGCCATGATTCTCAATTTTTATTTTGAATACTACATTTATAATCTAATTGTGTCAAAATAAAACATGAAAAGATGAGATTATGGACACAACTCACCTTTCCAACCTGCTGGACATTTGCACTCGTAGCTCTCTACTCCACCACTACAAGAACCAATACCACATGGAGTTGATTCACAATGATTATAGCTGTTTTGGCAACGGTCCCCTTCAAATTCACTGGGACATATACATAGATATTCCCCAACACCAGGAGGGAAGTTAATGTTGGTGATGCAAGTTCCACCATTCAAGCAGCCACAAGGCTTCACTGAAATCTATAAAAGGCAACAGTGTCTTGTATTTAAGCATGCATTTTATTACTTTACAATAAGGCTACTTACTGAAGTTCCTATGAAATGATATATGTAAGAGTGATTTGTGGATTTATTCCCTGAAAGATATCAGGAAAAGTTCCCAATATTCACAGATGATAATGAGAAACAAAACACAGGCACGTGATAGAACTTTTAACAATCTTTATAACAATGTTATAATGTTCTTCTGTTACTGGCTGTTAAGAGTCAATAAACAGAAAGCATCATGATATAAAGATGTTGTTGACTTTTAGACATCACAAAGGAAAAAGGACAAATTCTGCATTTGCCATTCTTAAAAGCAACTGGTTACTTAGCATAATGTATAGATTGGTCTTGACTGCTCAATGAATGTAACTCCTAGGGGCTTTGTTGCTAATACCTCCAGGTTCTGCATAAATTTTATATCTAGTGATCTGAGTTAACATTTATTTTATACAATTCCCTTAGCAATTATCCATGTTAGCCAGCCTCTTTTAGCTGTAAGTTTCTTCCTCCTGTGCATTTGCATTATTAGCAAATGCTACTGCAAAATTAATAGAATAGCTTGCTATAAGGACAAAGCAAGAAAGCATGGCCAAGAAACCAAGGTTACAGAGTAATGGTATAAAGGGGGGGGGTTCCTATAAAAATATTATTGCAAATGAATTATAATTTTCCCTTTATGGCTAAAACCTGGTCCTTTATGTTATGATGTGTTTTTCTTCAAAGATCCACATGCACACAGCAAGTTTTAAAGCGGATTAATTAACCATTAACCAGCTTGGCAAAAAAAATGGTCTTTCAGACAGCAATCGATGCAGACCTCTTTCTGATTCATTGAATATATGGAATTCACTTTCTCCAGGATATTCATTAGATTAATTCATCATTACTGTCATGAATGATACTATTCACTCACTTGAAAACACCTGGAGTCTTAGCTTTTTAAAGACAATAACACATTATTAACTATTATTGGAGTAACCAAGAACCAACAAACTAGTTTTTGAAGGATTGTAAAATCTCGGTAAAAAATGCAAGTAGAAAAAATAGGAACCACCTTTGGTGGGAAGGTAAAAGCGTTCCATGTGCCTTCAGCATTTAGTCATGCCATCCACATGACCACGGAAATGCCTTCAGTGTTGGTGCTTTGGCTTTGAAATGAAGATGAGCACAGCCCCCTAGAGTCTGGAATGACTAGCATGCATGTTCAAGGGGAACCTTTACCTTTACCTTACTTTAAGATCTCCTTCCTACCTGCACTGAATGTCTGCTTTGTGCATTGCATTCATCAGATACCATGAATTCAAAACTCTTCTCTTCTCCAGAATGGACCTGCCAGATGAGAAGGCCAGCAGGAGAGAGGGAGGCTTCTGGAGGTCCAGTTTCTAAAGTAAAAAGCAGGGCTGATCTCTCAGGATCTACTGCTTGCAACTGATAAACAAAAGTTTCCCCTGCAAATGTTAGAAGCTGATTGGATGGGGCCAGAAACACAGGTGGCAGGTTGTCTAAATTAAACATAAAAAACAACCAAAATTAGAGGGGTGTTACTTTAGGGAATACTGTTTTATTTTAAAAAAACTGTAAACATTTTATTGCAAATGACAAGCAATTTAACAATTTGAGCTAGTAACTTGGAAGAACACCATCGATACTTAAGGGGTTAAACATATCTGATAAAATTAATACATTTACAGCTGTATTTTTTGTATTCTCTCTCTCCCTTTTCTAATCAACAAAACCTTTAAAAAATCAGAATTGAAATGAGCCCTCAAGTGATTATCTAATATGATGCAGAGAGTGGAAATGCATGAACAGGTTTTTATGGTGGGAGAAAACTTCTCATCTTATTTTCATATAGCAGAAAATGATTAACATCTGAATCTGAGTGTGATGGCTGAGGTGAATGTAAAGTGGCAGTTTAAAATACAGCCAATGGAAGGCCAATTCTACAGTCAGAATCCTACCAGAACTTCAGTCAGTTTAAATCTACATTTTACATTGTGTTTTTCTGCTGGAAATGCATCATGTGAATAATTTTTTAAAAAAAGAAAAATCTAAATAATTGTCCTGATAATAAATTAAAAGTTTGCTGAGTTGGGAAAAAAAACTTCAATTTACTTATAATTAATTGATGAACATTATTATATTGTGAGAGTGGCTAAGATGCTGAACTTGTGGATTAGAAAGGATGGCATCTCGGCGGTTTGAATCCCTAGCGCCACATAACAGAGTGAGCTCCTGTCCCAGCTTCTGCCTACCTAGCAGTTCGAAAGCATGTAAAACTGCAGTAGAAAAAATAGGGGCCACCTTTGGTGGGAAGGTAGCAGTGTTCTGTGCCCCTTCGGCATTTAGTAATGCTGGCCACATGACCACAGAGACATCTTCAGACAGCGCTGGCTCTTCGGTTTTGAAACAGAGATGAGCACAGCCCCCTCGAGTCAAGAACGACTAGCATGTATGTATGAGGGGAACCTTTACCTTTTATTATATTGTGTGGTTTTTGAAGTGGTACTTGTGATCAGTGGTGGATGTTGATTTTATATATTATGGTCAACTGTCAAAGATCAAGTCTTTTAGAGGAAAACAACCCATCAAGAAGTAAAAGCAGAATCAAATCTATCTCTGCCAACCAGCAACTCCATTTTACAAGGATTTCAGCTTAGCACGCTGTGATCCATCCAGGTCCTCACAGCCACCAGGAACCAATACAGCTGAATTCAAAGAAACTCTCTTAGCAATGGGGTGCTCTAGAGCTGCAGGAAACATCCTATCTCAAGATGAAGCATTGACCATCTCGGGTTCCAGTCAGCCATGTCCCTTCTGACCTATGCACATGCTTAACTAACAAATGGAATAGAACATGTTAGTAATGATCGTGTTTAGTTCATCAGATTCTGATGAAGCTAAAAAAGATTTCAGTTACAATGTCAAATCACCACCATGGATTCTGCCAATGGAGGGGCAAGATTTTCATGTAACTGAGCAACTTTTTTCAAGAAAGTGTTATGCAAAATAACCATAATTACTTTATGGGCAATCATCTTCCCATAAAGGTATTCGTCACCCCAAAAGCAGCCATCCCACGTAAGAGAAATGTAGGTGCTTTCCATCCTAGATTTGAACTTGTACTTGCACTTTATCATTTTTCATCTTCCTACATTGGTTCTCTAGGCCCTGCTCATCCCTGACCCTGGCACTAAGAGTGACGACGGACTTAGAAGAGCAAATTTCTATGAAGGCCACACTGCTGACCTTATTCAACCATGTTTTGACAATACATGCCAGTTTCTGCTGCTTACCCAGTACCTAGCTAGCACACTTTTATTACAGATGGACCTTTGTTTACCTTTAGCATTTTGAGAACAAGGTCACATCAATCAGTCACCAGGATCAGTCCTTCCCCCCAAGGTTGGAAGTAGAGAGATTGCATTTTCCCATTTGAACAGGGAGTGTAGCCCAACATTTTCCTATCTATCAAGCTGCAAAAATAAGGAACCAAAAATGGCAGAATTCAGAAAGGTCAAATTTAGTATACAGAATAAATTCAGAGTCTTGGAACATAAAATAGGAATTTTTCAGACTTTCTCATTTATGGCTTTATAAAGTAGACCCTGTTTGAATACTTTGAAACAGATTTTTCCACATTTCTAACTCATTGTCAGCTTCTGCCTTGCTACTGCTTCAGCTGTCATGAAACGGGGAGGGAGGGTTTGGTATTTGGGTGGGGTTATTCGATGTGCTGGAGGAATGTTCTAGTAGTTACTGGATGGTTGGACTACGCATGCGTGGGTGCTTCCCGCCTGGACCAATGGCCCCGACATTCCATCTTCGTGATGTTTTTTGAAGTTATCTCACACCTGACACTTGAAGGACTTATGATTGGCCTGAGGCTATGATCCCAAGGGGTGGGGAATGGACTATTCTATATATCAATTGCTTTCGCGCCTAATTAAACAGACTTCGCTTTGCAACTGCTCGCTAACCATTTGTAATTAGTAAAAGCACTTTTGATTTCCAACACATGGAATCTCTTGGTCTTTCTTTCCTAATTATATAATGGAGGGATGCTGACAAGAAGCGAAGTCTCTCTAAAACCCTTTCCAGGAGACCTACGTCTACCGTGAAGGGAGAACATGTCTTCACCGGTCAGAGAAGAAGAGGAGGCCGCTTGTGATGTGGATCCCAGCGAGGCCGCCCCCCCCGAACCTTCGCTTCACGAGGCCGGACCTCCCGACCTCTCGCTTCATGAAGATTTGTTTCAACTGCAGATATCCAGCCAGCCTAAACCCCCCCCCCCCACGATGGTCCACTTCGGTAGGACAAAGAGAGGAAGGGGCAAGCTGGGATGCAGGGGTTACCCGAAGGCAACCCCGACAAAGACCGCTGGAGACGGGAGCCGTAAGAAAACCCCAGAGGAGAGATTTGCCTGATTACGGGGAATAAAGGTACTTTGGGGAAAGAGGTGGGGAAGATGAGGAAGACTGGAGGGGATGGGAGCGAGAGTACCCACGCGCTGCTTTACCCCCCCCCTCGGCCTGCTTCGCCCCCTGCGGCTGGGGGTTTTGCCGGACCGGGGGCCCCACCTCCCCGAAGGCACAGAATGGCCAAAATCCCTCCCCTGCCTGTGAGATACAATGGAGATTCTGCCAGCCTGGCCTCTTTTATTATGCAAGTCTTCAATTACATGGAAATTTATGGCCGTGATTTTGAGACGGACACTATGCGAGTGAGGATGGTGCTCCTATCCTTAGATGGCGAAGCCGCTACCTGGTCAACTGCTTTGCATATGTCTGCTTCCCCCCTCCTGAGGAATTTCAATCGGTTTATGGAGGCTTTCAGGCGACGCTTTGATGACCCCTTGACTGAGAAGCGAAGCAAGTTGAAATTTATAACCCTTGAGCAGGACAATAGGCCGGTAGCCCAATATATCCAGGACTTTCAGCGCCTGTCCCAATACATGAGAGGGTGGGGCGAAGACGCCCTTTTGGACAAATTTATGCAATTAATCAATGAGATCTTGCATGACCATCTCTACAAAGGAGTTATCGCATATTTGGACGATATCCTTATCTACAGTCGCACTTATGACCAACACGTCGCTCTTGTGCGCACTGTTTTGAAAAAACTCCGAGCCGCTGATCTTTATGCCAAATTGTCTAAGTGTGAATTTCACCAAACTAAAATTGACTACCTTGGCTATCGCATCTTTCCTGCCGGCATTGAGATGGACCCTGAGAAAGTGAGGGCGGTCACTGAATGGGACGCGCCCAAAACTCGTAAGCAGTTACAAAAATTTTTGGGTTTTGCTAATTTCTACCGTCAATTCATTCCTTCTTTTGCTAAAATTGCGCTTCCTATAACTAATTTGCTCAAATCCAAGGGGGAACCAAAACCTAAGCCTAACAAGCCTCTGGACTGGACCATGGAATGCCAGGCGGCTTTCGAAAAGCTTAAACGTCTGTTTGCCACTTAGCCGGTGCTAAAGAATCCTGACCTGGACAGGCCTTTCGTCGTCCAGGCTGACGCCAGCGACGTCGCCGTTGGGGCCATCCTGTTGCAAGCCAACGACCAAGGTAACCTACAACCTTGCGCATACACCTCCCGGAAGCTCACAGACACAGAGAGACGTTGGGCAGTTTGGGAGAAAGAGGCTTTCGCAGTCCGTTGGGCCCTGACCACGTGGTGCCATTTCCTAGAGGGCGCTAAGCACCCGTTTGAGGTGTGGACTGACCACAAGAATTTGGAAGCTTTGAGAACGCCGCACCGTCTCTCCCCCAAACAAATGCGGTGGGCCCAATATTTCAACCGTTTCAATTTCACACTTAAATATATCCCGGGTGGAAAGAATTTCATGGCAGATGCCTTGTCCAGACTGCCTCAATATAATTGCTCTAAACTGAGCATCGTCCAGCCGCTCCTAGCGGCTCCAGTGGTCACACGCCAACAGGCCCACGGCAAAACGGATGTGCCTCAAGATCTTCTTTCTGACCTCAAGCTAGCGCTTCCTCATGACGACTGGTTCTTGAACCATCGGGACGAGTGCACTATGAGGGATGATCTGCCGTGGATCGGTGCCAAATTGTACATCCCCGCCTCCCTACGCCTGGTGGTCCTTCGTCGCGCACATGACTCCAGATTGACGGGTCATTTTGGATTCGTGAAAACTTTGCATCTAGTGAAGAGGCAATTCTGGTGGCCCTCTTTAAAGAAGGACATTGAACTTTATGTGGCTAGTTGCCCGGTTTGTGCGACCACTAAACGGCCACCAGGGAAACCACAAGGGCTGCTCCAGTCTGTCGCTCGCCCGGTTGCCCCTTGGAAGGAGATTTCTATGGATTTTATTGTTGAGCTCCCCGAAAGCCAGGGGCACACTGTCATATGGGTTGTCACGGACTTGTTTTCCAAGCAAGTTCATTTCCTCCCTTGCCACAAAATTCCTTCCGCTAAGGCGCTGGCTAAACTCTTCATTTCCCACATTTACCGCTTGCATGGAGTGCCCGATCGCATCATCTCCGATCGTGGTGTCCAATTCACATCTGTTTTCTGGAAAGAATTTCTCAAATGTATTGGCTCCGCCCAGGGCCTTAGCTCCGCCTACCATCCTCAGACTAATGGCGGCTGTGAACGGACTAATTCTGTTCTTGAACAATATTTACGTTGTTTCATCAATTATCAACAAGATGATTGGGTAGACTTGTTACCACACGCAGAGGTGGCCTACAACAACTCTGTCCATTCCAGCACGGGTTTCACCCCTTTCCGGGTCGTTTATGGTCAAGATTTTGTTCCTATCCCTGAACTGCCTCAGGACCAGCCGCAAGTTCCGTCAGTCGCAGACTGGAGTGAGCGTCTCAGTCGTGTTTGGCCGTTGACCCTCTCCACTTTGGACGCTGCGCATTGGGCCCATAAGAAACAGGCGGATAAAAAACGCTCTCAGCCCTATGAATACCAGACTGGTGATTTGGTTTATTTGTCGACGAAGTTCCTGCACACAAAGCAGAGGTCAAAGAAGTTGGGGCCCAAATATGTGGGGCCGTTCCCCATAGTGAAAGTCATCAATCCTGTCTCTGTTCGTTTACAATTGCCCAAACACCTCAACTGGGTCCACCCAGTGTTCCACATTAACCTCATAAAGCCTGTTTTTGTTTCCCACTTGCGCCTCCCTGATGACCCTCCGCCTGCTCCTTTGCTCGTCGATGGTGAACATCACTTTGAAGTTCGTGACATTCTTGATTCCTGCAAACGCCGTAATCGCATCCAATACCTGGTGGCTTGGAAGCATTTTCCTCCCTCCCACACGGAATGGGTTGATAAATCCCATGTTCGTGCTCCCAGACTGCTTCGGAAGTTTTATGCTGCATACCCTGACAAGCCTTAACTTTCTCTCACCCCCTCCCTTCTTCTTTTTCTGTTTTGTTGTTTGTCTGTTCGTTTTTTTTTTTCTAGGCCTGACAGCCTTTTTCCGGGGGACGGCCAGATGTCAACTTCTGCCTTGCTACTGCTTCAGCTGTCATGAAACGGGGAGGGAGGGTTTGGTATTTGGGTGGGGTTATTCGATGTGCTGGAGGAATGTTCTAGTAGTTACTGGATGGTTGGACTACGCATGCGTGGGTGCTTCCCGCCTGGACCAACGGCCCCGACATTCCATCTTCGTGATGCCTTTTGAAGTTATCTCACACCTGACACTTGAAGGACTTATGATTGGCCTGAGGCTATGATCCCAAGAGGTGGGGAATGGACTATTCTATATATCAATTGCTTTCGCGCCTAATTAAACAGACTTCGCTTCGCAACTGCTCGCTAACCATTTGTAATTAGTAAAAGTACTTTTGATTTCCAACACATGGAATCTCTTGGTCTTTCTTTCCTAATTATATAATGGAGGGATGCTGACACTCATCCTGACCCTCAGGTAATTTGCTGTTTATGAGACAGGCTGTTTGCTGCCTTGCCTGCTGCCTTCTATTCCTTTCCCAGTTTCTTCATAGACTCTCAGAAGACTACATCTCTCTTGACCTATCAAAACTGAGCTCCTGACACTCTTCAGAATGATTGTGGGAGGATTGGAAAGAAACAGGAGAGTAGATATAAACAGGATAGAAAAGGTTAATCTACTGGCAACACAGCTAAGGTGGCAAGAAACCTGAGAAGCAGCATTCTGAATCAATTAAAGTGGTTGTCTTATTTAATTCACTATAAACGTGGACATTCCTCATGTAGTTTCCAAAATTCTGTATTAATCATTTTAAAGATCAAGGAAGCAAGAATCACACAGAACTAAGACTGCATTAAATACTCTATGTTTTACTGAACTCTAGGTAGTTCTTCCTTCTTGTATCAGCAAGGCATAGACTGATGGATTAAGTACACTCACTAATCTCGAGTGGTTTCCATTTGCAATCTGGCAGTGCAACTCCGTGGATCTCCAGCTCTCTAATCATTTCCTCTTACTATCTATCACAAACCAATTAGGGGCTCCCATGTCACAAGGCTCTTAATTTTCTACACAGGCAATCCTCACTTAGCATCCAAAATTGGGAGTGGCAACTTGGCCCTGTGAGAATCAAGAAATATAGCCTATTTATCTATTAGATTCAATAAGTCCTATGGATGACAGAAGGCCCCGGAAGAAAAAGATATGAACCAAAGTTTTCAGCTAGGATGATTTCAAAATTTACCAGAAATATTTGTAATCCTGCTGAACCACTGCTAACTGTGAAATACGTCTTTTTGTAAAATATGCACTTGTATGGATTCATTTAAAACTACATTTAAAACTACATAGTCTATGTTCCAGGAGATCAAGGTGTCAACTTGTAAAAGCATTCCAGGCCTGCTTTCGAGTTGCCATAAGCAGGAGCAAGAGGAATGGATGGAGTTGCTCGTCTGCCTCGCCTAAAGTACATTCCATACATGCCTTCCTTCAGATTGTATCCCTGGTTACCAGAGCAAGCAGGAGGGGTGTGGTTTCTACAGCCCACGAACATACTCCATTGGAGAATATGATTAATGACACATCCAGGGAGGAGGGGGGAAATAGGGTCATAGGGGCCCATAAATTACATGGGGGCAGAGCTGACTCTGCTTGGGTACTTGCCGAAATGTTGCTCCTAATAAATGCCTGGATTTCTTTTGAAATTTGGCTCGAGGCTCATGAATTAATTAGGGCATCCTTTGGAAACTTGACACAAGGAGGATGGCTGCTAAACTGTGGGTATATTAGAAATAGCCCTATTTGTCACTGAAGCCCAACACTTTTTGAGAAGAGGTCTGAAGGCTGGAATGCATTTTGCCTCTCTGGCAATAGAGCAATTACCAGAATAGAGTCTCATAATGGTTTTAAAAAAAATGAAAACCTCTATATAATGACAAGGTCTAAACTGCTTGGCTTTGCAGAAATCAGGATTGTCTTCTCCAAAAATAATAATTTTGTAGCCTGGATAAATATTAGAAATATACACTATCTACTTCTCTGAGTCAAGAATACACTCAATCACTTAAATGCATTTTTGTATCATAAATAACACCTGATTTTATAAGGCCCAAAGGACTTACTTTCATTGATAGACCAAGTAAATTTGGAAATTGATGGCTCACAAAAAAGACAAGAGCTGGTGAGACTGAGATCACCCTTTGCATAGCACAAGCCATCTATTTTGCACATATTTTCCTGCCAGAAAAAAAAAAGCAAAAATGAGCTGTTAGTCACTTGAAAGAGTATATCATATTTATTTCTAGCAATAGTCAATTCAATCCATTCCCAAGAGAAAAAGCTAAATAAATCTTCATTTTCTCCTTGAATGTTAAGCTGGTGAATGACATATATATGAATGGCCAATCAGTCCCTGGCCTAACTTCATGCCTATTGTCCATTCCTGGTTTTCCCTACCCAGGAACTGATTAGCTCCTGGGTTCCCAGTATTTTTGATTGATGGATTGATTTATCCTGCTTTTACTATTTTTACAAATAACCCAAGGCAGTGAGCATGTCAGGTAAACATCTTCAAAATTCCTGTACATGGCTTGGAAGGGCTTCCAATTCTATGTGATTCTTCAGCCATCTTTCTTCTTCTTCTCTGAATTAGATGGCTAAAAGAAAAAAAAGTTGAAGTTTTCATAAAAAATATACAATATTCTCATGATTTTCTTCCATTTATCTTTAAATAAAATTTAGTTTTATTAGGCTATAACATATTACTTAATTATATATTAATTACAAAATGTAGTATTTATCAAGTAATTCCTTTAAATTGGGGGGGGGGGTTGAAACATAAAAGCCATAGTATAGATATCTTTCTCTATTCAAAGTCCTTGATAAAGGGGGAAAAATCTTGTAAGTTTTAACAGCATTCAGGCACCTATTTATTTGCTTGCAAGGAGATCTAGATCACCCATCCCAAATGACTTCTAGCAGTTAACAGCAGTAGAAAATAATTGCTTCTGCTAGAATAAAAAACATGGTTGCTACTGACTTAAGTATCTCCAAATATATTGGATTTCCCATCATCCCTAGGTAGCCTGGGGTAATAGGAGTTCTGATCTAACACAAGGTAGGGGAAATTCCAGCCTTCAGAGACGCATTTAAACAAACTAGTGGTTGGGATGGCAGAGAGGACTGTAATTCTTCAGTAGTATGAGATCTTAAGTTTAACAATTGCTATGGACGTTATGTTAGTTCAAATAATATGACATGCTTTTAATTGAGAAATGATCCTTTGGATTCTTTACAGTTGTCTTCCTATGTTGTTATTTCCTGCAGGGGTGTAAAACTGGAAGCTCATGGCCTGTATGTGTCACATGCAGGCCGCACCCACCCAAGCTCTGCGAAGGGGAAGAATATTATGACACGTCACATGACAGTAATGTGATGCATATGTATGTATGTATGTATGTATGTATGTATGTATGTATGTATGTATGTATGCATGCATGCATGCATGCATGTATTGTGTCACAACCCCTGGTATGCCCAAATATCGGCCCACCCCAGGAGACCATCCAGACAGAAAACCATTATTTTTACTGTTGCCTATATATAAGATTGAGATTGTCTTGGCAATGTTTCGGCAAGATCTCATTAGCCATCCTCAGGCTGGTGTTTTCAGCTTAAGGGGTGGTGGAGCTGCCGTCTTTCTATAAATCTTGGTGGGGGTGTGTGGAGTGCTGGCGTTGTTTCAGTAAGTGGATT